>NW_010187377.1:0-14469 GCF_000695765.1 Mesitornis unicolor | reverse complement strand
AGGCAGCATATGTGGAAGTGGAGCCAGAGCTCTACTTGCCCCTAATGCACACCTACACGGGAAAGTCATTACAGAAGGGTTTGGGTTGGAAGGGACATTAATGGCCAAATGGGCACCTGCCCAGGTGCTAATGGACAGAGCAGTGAGTGCAAAGGAGAGGGGAGATCTCCGAAATCCATTACTTCACTGCATCAGCTCATCCCCGGGGACACCATTTAGCTCGAAATGCTCATTGTGGCTGGAGATTTTACTCTTGGGCTCTGCTTATGCAATTTTGTCTTGGAGCTTTCGCTTGCATGTTAATGATTCCACCTTCGCCACTAATTAAAAACCCTCGTCTTTGTCTAATAGCCCATTTTTAAAATTAGAAAATGGATGGAGCTTGAAATATTTTTTGAGAAGAACGTACGAAACGTATAAACCCAGCAACAGTTGTGTGGTTGCAGAGTTCTATACAAACAGATGGTTCATGGTTTCCTGGTCATTAAATACTACTTGCTGAGAGGCTCAGGAAAGGACCCTATAGATGGGGAGGGACAGCCCAGGAGCCAATTACACACGCAGATACCATACATCGTCAGGAAATTATATTCCACAGCTTGGCACCTGCACCTGCCAAGCCATCACTACACGAGCATTGACCAAGAACGTCAAATTCACTGCTGATCCATGTGGAGGTGGAAATGGAGTTGAATCATTGCTGTCAGAAATACGACTATGTTCTGACAATTTAGTAATAGAATTGCATGGAGATGATGACACTACTGTTTTCCATTCAAACCCAGTGTAGGGAGGAAAGTATAGTCTAGGAAGTGTAGCTACTACAGCAAGGCAAAAATTGGAAGACCAGGCTGGCTGAACAGAGAGCTCTGGCTGGAGCTCAGGAAAAAGAAGAGAGTTTATGATCTTTGGTACAAGGGGCAGGCATCTCAGGAGTACAGGGCTACCGTGAGGCTGTGCAGGGAGAAAACTGGAAGGGCCAAAGCACAGCTGGAACTTAATCTAGTGCTGTTAAAGACAATAAAAAGGGTTTCTATAAATACATTGGCAACAAAAATGTTGTTCAACAGTTATTCCAGTGTCCCCATATTAATTACAATTACTCCAGGACCACTTGGGGAGAATATGTGGAAAAAAAGAGACCAGAGCTTTGAAGTGACATTTCCTGGCAGACTGGAGGAACCCACAACTGTTTTATATTCCCCTCATTTTGCTTCACATTGTTTTATTACAACAGACAAAACTGCTTTTAGGAGAGGCCCTGACAGCCAGCAGTTTCCTCGAGGTCTTGCAAGACCCGTAATTATTATTATTGTATAATTATTACTATAACTCCGATCAAGTAAGCCCAAAGCAGGATATCTGACTCACCTGGGTGTAGTTTCTGGCTGCTGGATAACATGGAGCAAACCTCCTCGTTCCTGAACCGCCTGCAAAGAGGGGCAGTGATACCACAGCGATCCCCAAAAGCCGCTGATTTAAAAGGAAACAAAATCCTCCCACAAACACATCCAAACACCCCTCAAACCCCTCACGTAGAAGTTTGGTAGGAAGATTAACCAATATACTACTGTTTGTTGTGTGGGGATTGCCTTTAATGAAAAAACATGAAACAACGGTGTATTGTCATTGATGCAGGACCCCATGTGATTTGAATATAAATGTGCTAAGAACTAAGTGTGGAATGGCCAAAACTTTCACCATGTTTGGTGCCAAAGCAGTGAAACCAGCAAATAACTTTAAACCGATAATGCTACATCACTGAGCTCTCATCTATGTCCTGTCCTTTAAAAAAAACAAACCAAAAAACACAGACAAATGAGTGTTTCGATGTCTGAAATATTGGCCATTAGGATTAAATTTTTAATAAAAATAAATGTTACCTGCATCTTAAAACTTTAATTCCAGTGGCAGCTCCAGCACAGTAACCATAGAAATAGTCTAATCCCTTCCTACTGGAGTGCTGTTTGTCCTTGATCATTATTTTTCTTAATTGTAATACTTTAGACACTTGGAACAAAATTGCTTTGCAGCACAATATATTGCATAAAAGTTGTTTCATTTTGTAACCTGCTGGTACTCTATGTCCTACATTTTAACAGTTTTCTGGGAAGCTCCTTAAAGGCATCTTTAATTTTTAATAAGCCCCTGGAAATCTGAAACGGAAAGAAAGGTAGGTCATATTTTTGGGCATCCCACTTTTGACAGAGCTCTTTGAACTGCGCAGTTGTGATTGCGTACATATATTCTCTGTGACTTAGATTCTTATCTAATGAAATTTTAAAAGCAGTGAGTCTAATTCCAGGAGGAACAGCTTCTTATTTTAACATTTTCTTAATTATAGTAACCTGTGACACCCGTACTCCCTTTCATGTGAGGGTGACGTGCACAGCGCTGGCTTTCTGAACCCCATGTCCTGCACCAGCTCTACCTCTCCTGTGGGATTTGGGTCTCCCATCCTAAATGTGTCCATTTACGCTTAAATCCTCGATAAACCCAGGACTAATCCCCCAGTTTCATTTAGGGCATGTGGTGGGAACGGTCACACAGGCTCTGCAGCCGTCTCTTCATTTGCTAATTAAAGTGGCACGGCCGCCCTGCAGTCCACGGGTGAAGCTCATTTCTGGCCCCAGACCATTAACACTATGGGATGGGTGACAACCGGATTGGGTACCAGCAGCTCAGGACTGGGTGATTAAGAGAAGAAACTGCTGAAGAGAAATGGACAGAATGAAGCCAGGGCTGTGAAGGATCCTCCAATGCCTGTTACGTTAACAGACTTACAGCTCATTTATTTTAATAGGATCAGTTTACTTACAGATGGCGTTCGGAGGTGGCACATTTGCTGTCACTTTTCTAGTCCAAAGTCTACTAATTTGCTAGCACAGATCAAGCCTTTTTCTGAGATTTTCCTCTCATCTTCCCCCTGCGGGTGATGAATTCCCTGCAAAACGGTGTCTGCATTACCAACGGACACAGAGGAGCTCGACAGATAACAGGGCACAAAGTGCTAATTTATCCCCTCCTGGGATGGGCAGACTGGTCCCACACTCCTGTGGCACCAAAAAGCTATCAAACCCTTCTCCTGTGAAATGGTTCCTAGCAAATGGTACAGCAAATTTTCTGTACATGTTTGATCCTAGCGCCCAGGACAGCATTTGCTGAGTCAGCAGGCATTTTCCCAAGCCCTGTTAGCACTGAGCAGGGACTGTCCAAGTCCCAGTCCATCACTCACACTAATTGCTGCCATCTCCAGAGCAGATTTTGAGGAGCAGTCCATTTTGAGGAGACCAGCGTGCTGTGGCATCTCCTGTCAAGCAGTGACAAAATATATCAGAGCTTCTTGATATTGCCCCAAAAATTTGCTTTTCTGAACAGCCATCACAGCCTTTTTTTGACAACTTCCTAGCTCATTTGTTTGGCATTTGATCGCAGGTTTGAGAAATTACAGAAGTCAGCTGAAAGCTATGATCCCCAGAGCACCTAAAGACGATTCACAGACTTTAATCCCCTAACATGTCCTGTAAAAAAAGCACCATGACATGAAAAATAATCCTGTGTGTACATCCTCCACAACGCAACCAAAGTGCAGAGACCTCAAACAAGGCCGTCTCTCTCTGCTTTCCATCCCTCCTGCTCTGCTCCCAATTCCTCCTTGCTTGCATCACTCCCACACTTTGCCATTAGTGAGGCATTCAACTCTGCCATTAGTGAGGTTTGTTTTCCACACACATACAGGACACATCACAAGTGAAATGCAATTTCACAGAGAAGAGCATTTTGGAGGAATAAGTTTCCTATCAGAAGGTGCTTTTCGTGACTTACCATCGCACTGCCCAGAAGTGTGATTCTTCTCCCTGAATTCAGAAGATGCACACTGACGTCGTGCAAAAAGAGCGATTTTATATCACAAAGGAAACGTAAGCTCTTGCACCTTTGGTGATGAGTGCATGGGATAATCCAGGCTGACAAAGGGTTGAAAAGCGTTATCTGCTTCCTAACGTGTATACAAAACAGATGCTCGATGCTTGGTGGATCCAAGGAAACAGATGGGAAAAGGCACTTGGAAGAAGAAGGGAAAAAAATAAATAAATAAATTCAGAGCTCTTCCCTTTTCTGTCGCTTTCAACACAAAACGTACCTTCAAACCCTTGAAAGCCATGCCATCTCTTTAGCTGCCGTGGTTTTTATATCTGAACTGGAGATAATGGATTTATTTTTACTTTTTTTTAATATGTTGACATTTCACCAGCATGGGGCGGGTTTAACACTTTCAGTCACGACACCACTAGTGAAAAGAACACATTGGGAACACGTTCAGCAGGGAATGTTATGTAGAAATCCATAGCAAACGGCATTTTCCATTTTCTCTCCGTACACCATGCAGAAGTCTACTGGCTAATATGAAAACAGGATTTCAGGCTCTGTTGTGTCAGCCCTTCCTTGGTCTTTCTGAAATAGTTAAAATTCATTTATTCCCTTCTTTTCTTCCTTTGATATGTGCAGAAAAGCAAACTCTTGGTGAATGACAAAGTTTTCAGTGTGTGTTTTACCAGCCTCTCCGAGATGAAGGGGATAGGGGCAAAGAACGGCAGTCATGGGCATGTGCAAATAATAATAAAGAGGATTTTCATATATTTAACAAGCAATGAGGGGAGTTTTATATCAAAGAAGCAACTTCCATCAGAGCAATCTTCAGCTGTTGAATGAGGAGTGTATTGGCAAGGCTTGTTTAAATATTCAGAGTGATCTGCAGAAGATCCCAGTATCACTAGAGATGATACATGAATAACAGTGGATAATATGATGTAATTACAGGGATTATCCCACCCTTGGGACAAAAAAAGTGAAATTCAAGCACTCTTTAATCTCACTGGGACAGTGTGAACTTGATGATAACCATATTTTGTTCGAAAGAATCACTTGTACTAATTAAGAGATGAAGGTTGCAGTTCAGAATCTGCTCCTGACTGTCATTTCAGATGTCACATCAATCTATTCCACTGAGAAAATAACAATCAAAACACTCTCGCAGTCCCAGCAAGCCAATTTGTATTATAAAATCAGTTTTACACAGCTGATTATGATGGTTTTCTTTTAGGCACTCTGGTGAAACCAAGGTTGTCCACTCTACTGAACAAAGGCAGATATGTTTATAAGATAAAAATACATCTTTACATGGACTGTGTACATCTATTAAAGTCAGGCCACGCTTTAAATTTCAATACAATTCTATGAATTAATAGTATGCATTTCAAAACCTTTAAAATATGTAAATGCAGGGCCACGTGCATTTTCCCAATGCATATTCAGCTGTAACTTCGGGCACTTAAATATTTTTGTCTATCCCTGAGATATTCAAAGCAAGAAACACTCACAACTGCAAGAAAGGATCATACTTTTCTTCCAGTGATCTTTGGCTGCACAGTTCCCCATAGTGAAAAATAAAGACGTGCTCCAAAAACAGCTCGTGGAAACAGCCCAACACTGAATTGTGGCTTCATCCCCATCATTCAGAAGACAGGACCTGCATCCTCTGCCCTGGTGCTTAACTGGGAAGGTGCTGTAGGAGCACAGCGCCGAGATGGTTGGGCTGAACGTGACTCAACATTCGGCAGTAGTTTTTGTTTTGAATCACACATGCAATGCCCATTAACAATAACACTGTTGATCCTCCAGGTGCTACGGACAGGGAACTGCAATCAGCCCCTGGATGGGTTGGGGGATCTGCTGCAGCCTTCTCTTGTTTAAAGCCCTTTTGAAGTCAACACACGAAGAGGTGCTTGTTCAGTCATAGCAATTCCTAAATAAAACTAAAAATGAGAACTATTGACAAATGTTTATCTGCATATCAAAAGATAAGATAAATAAAGATAACAGAAGCACACTGAAAGCCAACAAGAGTAACCAGACTTCTCCAGCCTCTCCTCTACCTTTCCTTACATCCTCAGTCCAGACTGTATGTGCCCAGTTCTTACTGCCAGATAATTCATACAGAATTTCTTGGCTTTTTGGCATCTCAGTAGAATAAGCACTTAGAAGTTATCCCAGATGAGGGCGTTCTGAGGTGCATCGCTCGTGGCTGAGGTCCCTATGTACTTAACTGGGGGATCACATGAGAGACACAGAATAAAACCCTGTTAGCAGGTAAAGCATCCCGGGGAAGGCAGTGGTACCCTGCCTGGGAAGCAGATGTCTTTGAGCTCCTGGCAGCTCCTACAAAGCCAGGCATATATAATTGAATGAATATTTCTGAATTGCAGAGTTCATGAATTCTGCAAAGGGTTGTCTTTCAAACTCGTGTCAGGGAGAAATGGAAAAAAACTACAAATGCGTGCTTCTTAATTGTGTTCATGGGGTTCAAAGACCAGGTTTCTGGAGTTGCCATCCCCACAATCACTTTTAGCAGGAACCAAGTGAGAGGGGGAGGTCTGTGAGCTGGGAAATGCTCACAGTGAAGGTGATCACACACGAGCACAGTGCCCACAGGGGTTGGGAAGTCTGGGAGATATTCCCAGAATCACAGAATCGCTGGGTTGGAAAAGCCCTCTGAGATCATCATGTCCAACCGTTCCTGTCTACCCCCTAAACCATATCCTTAAGTACCTCGTCTACCCGCTCTTTAAACACATCCAGGGATGGTGACTCCACCACCTCCCTGGGCAGCCTGTGCCAGCTTCTGACGACCCTCTCAGGAAAGAACTTCCTCCTTCTCTCTAACCTGAACCTCCCTTGGCACAGCTTGGTGCCGTTTCCCCTTGTTCTATCCCCCATCACCTGGGAGAAGAGCCCAGCACCCACCTCTCTCCAAGCTCCCTTGAGGCAGTTGTAGGTGGTGCTGAGGTCTCCTCTCAGCCTTCTCTTCTCCAGGCTAAACAAGCCCAGTTCCCTATTCAAAACCTGAATAGACGTGGCCCTAAGAAACCATGCTTCTAAATAAAAAACCATCCTAATGGACTAGGTGAAATAATAAGGGCTGAGTAATGCATCAGGGAAAAAAATATAATTATAATAAAGGTTACGGTACTAATAATCAAGACTCAATGCCTTACAGTATACAACAGATAGGGAAAAACTACATGAAAAGGATGTTCTCCTTACTTCAGTAGAGGTCAAAAAAAAATTACAAGGGACCCTATTCACCAAGAGCTAATGAAAATATTGAATAATCTATGACAAGCTTTTGAATTCCAGCTATCCCCAGTGGAGTGGAAGACTGATGCAGTTATTTTTTTGCTAAGGGAAAAACGTTGCCTAAAGTTTTGGTTGCTGATCTATAAAAAGAATTCATCCACCTTGATAGATGCAAGAGAAATCCCAGGAGAAGGCTAGAAGACATAAGCAAGTCTGGTGGAACATTGATCCTGACTTTGTCAAAAACCAGACGGACAAAATCCTCAAAGCTGTCAAGAAAAAAAAACCAACCTGTTCCAGTGGCAGGGGGCCAGGGTGGCTGGAGAAAGGCATCAGAATTTTTCTGAACAAGTATATCCATTTTAGCACCCCTGAGATGTCAGCCAATCCAATCCCCAAAGGCATCTTTCCTGGCAGCTGTTAAAACAAAAAAAGACAACCGAAAAACCCCCACAAACCACAAAGGAAGTGGCAGCTGTGTGAGCTGTGGCCAATCCATTTTCCCCTTCCTCACCCAAATCCAAAACATTGTCATTTTTCCACCCATCAGCTTCCCTCTCTTAAGCCACCACCTGAAAGACCACTGAGAGATTTTGCTCTTTTTTTGGGTCCAATCACATCTATCGCATTCCTACAGCTCCTTTCTCCATGGAGTTTAAAAGAAGCTGTCAAACGAGGAAGAAATCTATTTGCACTGGGTCAAAATAAGTATTTTATTTAGCACAGACAGTTGGGATAAATATGAACAGCCATGGAAGTTGCGAGTGAACGAATGACAAACTAGTTATTATTTGATTGAAATAATAACAAATAATGAATTGGATTACCATCAGTAGCATATGAGCAATCTTTTCCCTCCTCAAGTTCCCTGGGTCATGTATAAGTTATTAAATATATTATTTACTGGATAGTCTCTCTATATAATTACTTATCCACATAAAGTGACATACATGGCTTATGAGCTGTAAAATGCTAATATTTGTTATCCCATTTCACTGTGGGGTTCAGTTTTGCTTCATGTACAGATGTTTAAGTTGCAGAGCAACGTGCAGGAAGTCTTTGTTGGTAAAAAAAAATTAAAAACAAAAAAAACCCACATATAAATTCAGCTTTCCAGCATTAATATTCATGTTTGAGTTTAAAATTCACCTTCCATAAATATTCTCCATCGCCTGCTATGTCTACAAACATTCTGCCTGATAAATTAGTAGGCTCTGAAGAAGACAAATCCAAAGAAAGTAATAAAGCCAATTCTACTTCGTCTTTTCCTTCCCCCTGCCCTCCCCACTCAAAATACCGCCCTCCGCTTGAGGCCGCTCACCTCTGACAGCAGTATTTTACCATTTGTAATCTGCCCGCAGATATGCCGATTTCATGATGTGGAAAGGGAAAATATCCTGAGGTGCTGAACATAGAGAATAGGATAATTAAGTCATTTTATGTTGTAATTCTGACACAGTAACACAATAGTTATCAGATAACATGATCTTTAAAGCTGCTTGATCCTTAAAGCTACTTGTAAATCTTTCATTGAGTGGAATAAATCACCCCAGATTAAACTACCCTCTTACACAGGCATCGGTTTGGAATATCTCTATATGATTGATTAGATTAGAAAGAAGCAATCTTATTGATAGCTGCCGGTAGAATTCCGATTTTTGGCATAAAAATCTAACTCTTAGAAAAGAGTTAAATAATTTCTTGCGGATTAGCGTAAACTGCACTGCCAAAAGGTCAAAGAAAAGAAGACAGAGGATGCCTCTAATTCCTGTGGGAGCTATGGCACTTTGGGATGGGTCCAAGTGGAGTCAGCTCTCCCCTGCCTGCTTCTCGTGTGCTCATTCCTCTGCACTAAAGGCAGGCACAAAGCCAGCTTCATATTTAGTTTTTTTCCTCTTTGCACTGTTATTTCATGTTATATCTTCAGTCCTGTCTTTCTCTGTTTCACCTTCTGTTAATGTTGTGTTGTCTAATGATGTTGTCCTGATTAGCGCTTTTCTAGACTGCACAGCAAAACCAATCCATTCCAGTTAGCATTTTTGTACATTATCATCATTTTTTTTCTCTGACCAAGTCATGACTGCATTCCTCAGGTCAAACAAGCTTGTGTGTCCATCTAAACTCCAAGCAAGTCACCTTTTCTGACAGCCCATGGTGAACACGAGGGCCTTAGGTAATGAGGCGGTCACGTCTGTGCATGTTCTGGAAGAGTCTCCTGCAGGTGCATGGTGTTGAACATATGGCTCTTCCAGAAACTATATCTTGACTCAAATTACTAGTTTGGGGGAAAAAAAATATATATACATCACTAAAAAGGCAGAAGCAAGCCTACATTCTTACTCATGCATGAGTTTAGTGTAAGGGCAGGTCAAAAAAACCTCAGAGACATGGCAGGAAGCAAAGAAGAGGAGCACTCAACGTCTTCCCATCCGTGAACGGATCCCACCAGGATGGAGATCCACCTCCTACAAAGCTTTGCTGTAATTACAGATTGAGAGATTTCAGCAACAAAGTCCTTGCCGACTCAGAGGTCTCAGTGGACAGGGTAGTTGAGATGCATCTGGATTTCTGCAGAGCCTTTGAACTAGAAAATTCTCTTTAAGAGGGGCCCACAGGGAAGCGTTACCTGGCAGAGGAGCTCGCTTCATGTCATTGCGGAAGCATACAGATGGCAACAGCTCCAGAAATCTCTCTCCACCCTCAAAAATAAAGGATTTGAAGGGAAATTGCTTGTGATTTGCAAAGGTCTTCGCAGAGCTACGTGCCCTCCTGAGTCTACCTCCACAGCAGGGAATGTTCTGATCTGCTGCTACTCGATGCAACAAACTTAATACACGTCTACATGGATCTCAATTAAGACCAAAACTTAAAAGGAAAATACCAGGCAGGTGAACAGCGCAGATGTTCAAAACTATTTTTGAAGGACTGCAGGAAGAACACACATCAGTATTTGACAGAAATGGAACAAAAAAATCCCTGGTCTAAGAGACAAGGAAAACCAAAAAGCTAAGTCTTACCCTTTTCTCTCCCTTTTGAGACCTGTCCAACACCAGCACTGGGCAGAGGTGACACCATACAGCGTTTTAGGGGCTGCAGCTGGCAGGACGTATGAAACTTATTTAAACGTCTGAACTAGACATCAGCTCTGTCTCCATGTTCTTAAACATGAATAACGCTTTTCTGCACTTGGCAAGGATCTTTTGGGATCCCGCTTCATAAACAACTCACATTCAGTGATGCTCTGAGGACTGACATAACCTACAGAGACAAGGAGAGAGAATATTAAGGGTACTTAAAATTGAGTGATGATGCTCTGCTATGTACAGTGTATTAGCAAGATGCTCTGGTATCTCTGGTGAGAGAGTAAAGATGACTTATAAAAAAGCCATCAGAACAACCAGAATTTTAACCTACAGGTAATCTGTTCTGAAACTAAGCATGCACCATAAATGCACAATAAAACCTTCCAGCAGCACACATGGTGTTGGGTTTTCACCACCATCTTTTCCAGACTTGAAGTTTATATACAGAAAACTTCTATACTAATAACATCTCTCCCTATCTTATTATTTGATTCAATGGATATTATTTTAAGGTGGAAATATTTGTTCAAAACTGTCATGGGTTTGACACTTTTTCCCTTGGCAAGTTAAAGTAAACACCAAACTCTAGACGAAAGTGAGGTAATTCCAATATTGAAAGCAGAAACAATCCCTTATTTATTTCATCTTTGCCTGCAACAGAACCTCTTTCAGATCTAACTGTCTTTTATATATATATATATATCTGTAAACATGAGATTAATTCAAAGTTGGTATTTATTAGCGAGATAATTGTGCTTATTACAGAAGCATAGGGCCTAGCTGCCATTCAGCCCAGGTCAGATTTTATCCCCATTGTGCCTGCAGATTTGGGCAGATTAAAATCAAAGTGAAAGAAGATCTTTTAATTAATAAAGAGGTAATACAGAATTTCAGAGAAGCAGCTGGACTGGGATTTTCATGGAATTCATTCATTGGGCATTATTTTAACATTACTAAGAGAAAGTTTCATGGGAAAATCCAGATTAACATGCCAGGTGACAACATCACACTTTCCACAGTGTATACTGTAATTGTTCAGGAGTCAAAATAAAGCCCGAATAAAACCAGAATGTGCTGCTGCAATGGCTCAAAATAACTTAAATATCCACTTAAGTGCAATACTGCCTTAGGGAAGAAATTAAGCTTTCAAAGGGTATGTGGCAGATTATTTCATTCCAAAATTAATTTATTAGCATTCTAACATCTCTGTGTTATTGGGTTATTTCCAAATGAATGGCCCATCATCTACACAGCTGTGACAAACCCCAAAGTTTAATTTTCTACTTCCTATTATCTTCCAAGGAGCTTTCTGCAGATACTTTCCACGTATCGCATTAGAAATTGGGTGCATTAATTCCTTAGGCTACTTTCACGGCAAAAGAGGTTTTGAAGCAACTGTTCAGAAATGCATTGCCATTTTTTAGAATTAACTGCTGGGTATTTTTATGCATAAGGTGGGATGGGAGGAGGAGGGAAGGAAAGTTCACACATATCGAGAGTGGTTGGTTTGCAAACATGTGAAAGCCCCCAAACCCTATTTCTGAAAGCGTTGGTAGCCAACGTGCCAGCTGGCTGGAGCTCTGCCTGGAATGGTGATTTCTTAATGAATTTTTAAGTGAAAGCCCTGAAAGACTCAAAACTCATATGGAGTGCAGCAAATGTGGGGTTTTATCCAACACCTATCAAAGTGCATCAGCACAAGCCCTTGTAGCAGACTACGAGTAGCAAAGTTATTAAATGCCTGGGTGTATTTCCCCCCACACTGAATATGATTTCCATAACTAAAAACCTATTCAATCACTGTGTTCTTTAAAGGCCTATTTAATATATATTTTGTTAAATTAAATATGTTGTTGCCTTGCACAAAATTTTGCACTTAAGCATGCTATTGCATTAGTGTACTAATGATACTATTGTACTGGTACACTAATTAGTATTACCTAATGCATAGTGCTTGCATTATTCCCTATAGAAACAGCCTTAACTTGATGAGCAAATGCACCATGGCACATAAATCAATGAACCATGCAGACCCAGAAACTAATCCCAAAACTTCACCCTCTTTGTCTTCTGTCCTTTGCTGGCAGGTAAGAAAAGGCCATATTATCCCCACAGGAAAAATTAAAAAAACCCCAACAATTAAACTGTTAATGTGATTTTCTTTCCATTATTTATTTTCATTTGTTACTCAGCTGCATATTAATAAAGGTCCACAGAGTTTGAGGAAAACTGACTTGCTGCCAGTTTGCCATGAATGTTAAGAACCATCTGCTTTTGAAATGCATCTTCCTTTCGCTCTTTAATAATTAACTTCTGGTGATCAAATACATCCTTCAGTCTGGTCTATAAAGGGAAAAGGAAAAAAAAAAAAGAAAAAATATAAAAAGTGCATTCATCCATAAAAGAAGAACTAACACTGGAAATTTTCCTTTGCAATTCAGTGCTGTGATCAGACAAACACAGAGCTGGAACATCAGACAAGGAAAAAAATCCTTGTCTATCCAATGCTTTGTGACATGGCTTGATGTGAATTCCAGCTGTAAAATCACTTTTGCCCACGAGAAATTTAAGATGGTCCACAATGAGGAGTGCAAAAAAACGCCACCAAACCCACAAACCAAAAAACCAAACCAGATGTAATCTCCAGATGCATTTCACAAGGGCTTGGTCATCATTGAAGAGAGCCCTCGGCTGCAGGAGCAGCTCCATAAATCCTGGTGGGCTCCTCAGTCACCTCTGGATCCCAGAGCATCTCCGACACGGTCACATCTGCATCACACAGCAGCTGATTTGCTTTGTCTGCCGTGAGGATGTCAGAGATTAACCTGTCCCTAGAATTTGGAACAGTTGCTGTTCTGGGTCAAGATCAAGGTGCACGAGGAGGGGAAATGAAACCTGGCTGTTCTGCAGCCAAGTGGAGCATTAAAAGGAAGGTGAAGGGCTGGGAAACGCAGCGCTGTCAACTGCTGGAGGCTGGGGATGCCCGTGACTCTGCAGTGACACCCACAGCCTTTTTCTTTTTTTATTAGTGCCCCAAAGCCCTCTTCTGTATCTCCTTGCAAATAGACTTATTACCAAATATACAAAATACACAATATATAAAAATTTAGTTGAAGAGCCAACATATATTACATCCAAGTGGAGCATTAAAAGGAAGGTGAAGGGCTGGGAAACGCAGCGCTGTCAACTGCTGGAGGCTGGGGATGCCCGTGACTCTGCAGTGACACCCACAGCCTTTTTCTTTTTTTATTAGTGCCCCAAAGCCCTCTTCTGTATCTCCTTGCAAATAGACTTATTACCAAATATACAATATATAAAAATTCAGTTGAAGAGCCAACATATTACATATTTTCTGTTGCAAGGCTCATCAGTAAGGAATCAGGATGGCTGGAGAGTCACAAGCATTGCTTGCATTAAACGTTTCCTTCATTAAGCAGCCTCATTAGACTCTCTACCTTTGCTCTTTGTAGTTACAAGAGAGTAACGTTTTTAACAAGACCATACCAAATATACTCGAAGATGTTATATCTTTTTCAAGGAGACAATTCTAACCAAATATATGCATGAACGTACTCATACACATAGGGTGTAGGTGGTCAGAAAGTCTAGTCTTTTCAATGGAAAACTTTAATTTCTGATCAAAACCGAACAAGATGGAAATAGAAACCGTAAAGTCTTGAGATCAAGAAAAAAAATAAAACTCTAACTGAGAAAATGAAATGGAGAAATTACTCAGGTAGGGAACAGCTTGAAGCCCCTCAATCCTTTATCTGGTGTCATGTTTACCACACAATGCTCAGAAATGCAAACTGATTACACAGTGGGCAATTGGACCATATTAAGTATTTAAATGCCAGTATATCTTTTTGAAGAACAGACAGATTAGAAGAGAAAAATATACCAGAGATTGCACTTAAATATTTCATGGTACAACTGAAGTGAGGAGATGTTAATGTTTCGCAGTGTTTATAACATTTCATAGTTGGTGAGCTTAATAGTAATGCCAAGGAAAAAAAGGAGCAGTAGTAGAGACAGAAAGGAATAGCAGTGTTTTGAGCAAGCCAAGGCTCACATTAAACATTCACATGTAAAGTCAATCCTGTTACAGCGCTCTCAACATCTTCCACCCTCCAGTGTTAGAAACACACTGAATGTCAGAGATTAAAGAGTATTTGGTCACTTTATGTTGAAGCTAGGCCATTTCTAAAATATATATCCTGTGTTCATTTAAATTAATATTACTTTGTTGAAC
>NW_010187376.1:0-15868 GCF_000695765.1 Mesitornis unicolor | reverse complement strand
CCTTCCAACTCCTCATGTTCTGTGATACATTGCATTCCAGTAGCAGAAGCCTCAGAATTACTGTTTTATTAATTACTGGGAATTACGCCGAGCTGCAGCGTGCCACGTGGCAGGGGCGTGCCTGATATCAGTCGAATGAGCCAGGCTTAGTGCTAAGAAATATTTATTTTTTAAAAAACATGAAGACATCGTAGATGACGCCCGTCACAGCAAATGATCGTGAATCACATTTGTTCTTGAGCAATAAATTATGACGTGCCCCTGATCTTCACTCCAGCGTGGGCGAGAGGAGCCTGCGAGTGCCGGGACACAACAGGGAACTGACGGGCTGGGAAACTCTGTTAGTGCCCAGGAACAGCCGAAACGCGAGGTATAAATATCACTTCATGGTCACGGAGGTGTAAGTAAAGTAAATGCTGAGGTCCAACGTACAGGTTGCTTTTTTATATTTTCAGATATCTCATCCCATTTGTTTTGCAATGTGTGTTACCAAGCATGAAGCAAGGTTTGAAAGTTTAAGGAAACTGCGTTAGGATCAATTTAACTTGGTTAATCAGGAAAGACAGATGATCGTGAATCGGTATGGTACAATATTTGGTCTCTGAATTTCTTTGTTAAAAAACCATGAGTTTCACAGTATCAAAAGTGCTTATCTAAAAGAAATGTAGTGTAACACCAGGGATCAAACTCGTTGCATTTTTGACTATGAATAATTTAGTGGGTGTAAACCAGGTTACTGCAGCATTTTAAGAAATGGAACAGTGCTCAGTTTACATAATTTCTTTTCGTAACAATAAATATAAATAAATTTACAAATAGTAACACTGCCTAGCACAGGAATAGACAGAAGCACAATACACGAGACTATAAACAAATCTAGTATTTTTTTTAAAAATCCTAAAAATAGGCATAACTCCTACGATCTTCTAGCCAGTGATCAGTTTCATCATTCAGTAGTAGCACTTCCTTCACGGGGTAAGGACTTTGTTTTTCAACCTAGATACAGCAGTTGTCTGCTATGGGTTGGAGCTTTCCTTCTCAGTACTTTTTGCTCCATTTTTCCTACCTCATCACAATAAATTAACAACAGTTCAGTCAGAAAAGTGTTAGTGGTGCAAGCGCCTCCAGAAACCGCCTGGGGTCTTTGTTCAGTGGCAACAGTTATTTGGCAAATGAAGAAATGGGTGATTTTTGAACTCCAGCTTGGTGCTGCGCAGCCCCTTGACTTGTGTTGCCTTCTGAGTAGGTGGTGACCAAACAGCGTCCGCAGGTAAGTCCCGGTCACGGCGTCGATGAAACTTGTTTACCTTAACCCGAGTATTTTTTAGCTCAGTTATGTTCTAGTGAAAGCTGCTGCTGAGTGATGCCTTCCAGGTCCTTTTTATGAGCTCACCAGTCCTGCAACACGAGTGTCCGTGCCCCTTCCCCACTCCTGCCGTGGGTGAACGTGGTCCTATTAATTTATTGTGGCATCACATGCTGCGTCCCAGTAACCAGCCAGCGCCTCCCGAGTGTCTGCAGGAGGAGCTCTTTTATTGCTTTCAGGTCGGATTTTGGGAGTTGGAGGTCTATGAGCGGTGCAAAACTCAGAGCAGAGCGATGGGTTTGTTGCCCGGGGGGTTCATGTACTGAGCCGCCGCCACGTTGTCCAGCGTGGTGTAGGTGGTGTAGAGGCCGGTGACCTGCAGGTCGGAGAAGGAGTGGTCGCTGCCGCTGGACATGGGCGTGAGGCCGGGGGTGCCCAGGTCACAGTCTGAGAGGTGGAGCGGGGAGTTGTTGAATGCACCCAGGGTGTCAAGGCTGAAGCTGTCGTCTTTCATTTCCTCCCATATGTTACCTTTAAAAGATTAAAATCTGGTTATGGCAACACATCCAACCTCCCAGCACCGTGTGTGTGGGGTTAGTCCATACCTAAAGGGCTTCACCCGCTGTTCAGGAGCGGTGCTGTTTGCAGCTGTGCTGTTGGCAGTGCAAAGGCAGCTGAGTGTCTGTACCCCCAGATTCCTTGGTTCCAACAATGGTCCAGACCTTTCCAGGCAGCATCTACCTACCCTGTGCTAACCAGGAACCCAGGGACCACACTCTGCATCACCATTAGCCATTTTAATTTTACAGAAGGAGAAACCGAGGCACGAGTAGAGCTGTGGCCTCCCATGGGATGTGGTGTCCTGGACCCTGCTGGTCTCTGTCTACATCCACTGCAGTGCTTGCGCTTAAACCATGGAGGCAGTTTGCAGGGCAGAAACGCACTGAGGAAGGCCAGGACCCAGCACAAATTTTTAGCTCAGCTCCATCCCACCCCAGAGCATCCTGCTGAGGACCCTGGTTGTATGTTCGGTGACTCCATCACCACAAAATCTGTGCCCTCCCCTGCCCCAGTTTCCTTCTGCCGTACCTTGCAATGCAAAATCCATAATGCTTGGGTCAAGAGCATCCACCTCGGTGCTCATGTCTGCCGTCACGTTCAGGAAGTCGGGAGGCGCGCGTCCCACAGGGTGGTGGGGCAGAGGGCTGTGGCTCACGTCCGGCACAGCGTGGAGAGGAGGCGTTTGTGCGGGTGCTGGTGAGTCCGGGGTGATGCGAGCCTGCGTCTGGATCTGGTGGTGGAGAGGCATGGACTGCAGCGAGAGCGTCATGATAGGCTGTGGCTGCAGCTGGGAGATGGAGATTCGGCCTTGGGATGCTGTCATGTGGTTCAGGGCAGCGACCTCGGGCTCTGCCTGCTTGCTGGGCCGCCGGCAGTTCTCCGGTCTGTCAGTGATCAGCTTGTCCAGCTCCTCTGCGTGAACGATACCCATTCCCAAGGAAGAAAAGAGAAAGTTTAACCTGTTTGTCCACACAGGGCCCTGCCAAAGTGTTTCCAGAGTGAGCAGAGCCACATGCTTGTGCCAGAAAACTGAACAGGCGGTGTCTGTCACCATACAAGATGCAGGCTGTGATTGCAGAGAGCAAAGAAATGCTGTATGCTTCTCTACCTTTAGCCCTTACACTGGTCAACTGCCACAATAACCCCTAACTGAGGTAAAGAGATGAACATGAGACCTACACAGAGCAGCCCAGCCACCACTGATGGCAGCTGGCCCACAGCCCCAGAACCAAGCACCCTCTGAGGGTCTCCTGCTCATAGGGATACTCTGAATTCTGCTTGTATTTCAAATAAGATTTGTACGAGAGACTCCTGACAGTTTCAATGGCACTTTTGTTTCTAAGCAGAAGAGAACATAGTTTACCACTGATTGTCCGTTACAGATTTTGCAGCAAAAAAACCTTAAATTGATTCTGGCAATATTGAGCTCCTAAAAGTTTCAAAACCACGTGTCTTTAAAAATAAGGAAGGAGAGTTTTGCAGTGTAAGTAAAAAGACTCCATTTAGCCAACACTATAAATGCTAACACTGGAGGCAGCATAACTCCTCCGAAGGCCTTGGATGTGCTGGATAGATTAGCACGGGGGAAAAGACCATGCATTTTGAAGCTGAGACCAATGTGCACTGAGGGTCTCCAGAAAGAGCTGTCAGTTCAGTTACCTCTTCATGCCGCAGTGAACCCCCTGTTGCACACCCTCGGGGCAGCAGCAGTGACTTGGTGCAGGGCAGAGCACAGAGGAGGAGGCCGTTGCAAGGCGTGAGAGCTCTGCTCTCTTACATAAAACTTATTCCTTAAAATCCCTGCATTTGTGGCCAAATCATCATTTTCTCCCTTGCCTCACATACCAAAAATGTAACATAAGCCCTACCTGGGTTAGCCATGCTCCTGTGGATAGCAGCTAAGTCCTTCCTCTTCCACTTCTGCATCTCCTCTTCCATCTTGTCGATCTTGGCAGGGTTGAGAGCCCACAGGCACCCTTTGCGAGAGGTCCCGCTCATCTTGTTCTCCACCTTCTCGAAACACTTATTCAGGGACAGGTTGTGGCGCACGGAGTTCTTCCAGCCGTCGGGGGCTGTCTGAAAGATGCAGGGGGACATTAGGGAAATAAGCCATGAGCAAAGTGCTTGTGATGTTCTGCTTCCCTCTTTCAGATGTCTGCGTACCTTGAAGTAGAGAAAGTGCTCCTTCATGAAGCTGTAGATCTCGCTCACGGGGAGGCTGCCCGTTTTGCTGTTCTTCAGCGCCATTGCAATCAAGCAACTAGAGGGCAGAGAAATACAGAAAATGAGAACAAATTGCGTATACTCAGCCATTGAATATATTCTTCTTGTCTGGCAACCTCGGAGCCATCTCCTAAGGCACAAACAGCTGGCTGATGATGGGATGAGTGCTCAGAAGTCACCCTGAGATCTTGCAGATTTTAATCCTCTCCGCCTTTACTCCACCTTTATGCTGATGTCCAGGAATGAGTTTGCTTGTTCATACCTGCTGCCCCACAGAGGCAGCTTCCACAGCCTCTTGGGGGAGGATTTTTGGTCCCTCCAAAAGGAATTGGACACTCTCATGCTCCCAGACCTACAGTGTGTAGGCAATGCACTGTTCTGCTCTCCACTCACCTGTACGAATAGATCGGCTTGGGGTAGTGCTTTGGATGCAGTTCTTGGGCAGAGTGAGGAGCCAGGCGTGGCTGAGAGTAGTGTGGCTGCGTCCCGTAGGATGTGTTGTAGATTGCTGCTGGGTTACACTGTGTGCACAGGGAAAAGAAGGAAAATACTGGATGCAAAATGTCTGTAGACACGTAGGTTTAGTGATATTTTATTGTTTTTCTTTTCAAAGAGTTCTAGATGTGATCTTGGCAGGTAATTCAAGACACAGACCACAAGCAAGGTACCTGTTGTGTGTTCTGTGCTAGGGCAAACACCTGCTGTGAATGAGGAGGAGGAGGAGGAAAGAGTTGTTGCTGTGTCTGTAAACCAGGGGAGGGCTGCCCACCTACAGCGTACTGACTCATCTGCTGAGATAAAGACAACAGAGGGGTCAGTCTTGAAATTACCGACATCTTTTCCTAAGAAGTGTTGCAAGAATGAGCCGTCGAGGCCTGCTCTTACGTTTGCTCCGTGTGTTGAAATGGAGTTCAGGCCCAGGATTCCCTGTGGGAGGGTGGCCTGGACGTGAATCATTGCTCCGGGTGCTCCTGCCGAGTGCATGTTGCTTGCCACAGGACCTGTTTTGGGGAAAGCAAAGGCAGTGAATGTTCACATGAAAGTACCCTTCAGAAGAGAGCTGTTTATTTTTAATAGAGGCGGTTGAACACGGCTGAGCTCTGGAGTGGATAATCACACCTCTCCGTGGCTTTCCAGCCCAAAAGAACCCAGAGCGCTTCACAAATTGCAAAGATGACACCAGCTGCTTCCAAAACTTGCTATGCAGGGAATGAAAGCTGACAGCTGTTTAACAGTCCGTAGCGGTGGTACAGACACGGTATCTTACAAAAGGAAAAAACCCTTATCCAGCACTATCTGTACTCCAGCAGGATTTCAGCTCTAAAGCCAGTGAGATCACACACTGAGCTCTCGCAGCTGAAAGCCCTGGGGAGCAAGTGTGTGTGCCTAAAGGATGTTCACACATGCTGAAAGCCTGTATGGAGCAAACAGGTATGGGGTAAATCAGACACTCTTCATTTTATCAATGTTGAAACAAACTAGAAAGGCTAATTTCCTAATTTCAAAGCTGTTGAAAACCTCTGAAATGCGAGTCTTAAATACTGTGACCCAAGTTCACAACAAGGCACCAGCAACTGCAGTGAACAGAAAAGCAAGTCAGATCCTAAGATTTCTGCTGTGACTGCCAGGGCTCTCTGCCTCTTGCTGTGAAGGAAATCTATCAGCAACAGCCTCATCAGAAGACAACAGGCTCCTGGTCTTCTGAGGGGGAGCGAGATGTAATGCACTTAAAAGGGACCTACTAATGGGTAAGTTAACCTGGGTTGTGGGGAAAGAGAAGAGGCAGAAGGCTGTCTGGTTTAAAGAGAGGTTATTGAGTGTCCTAACAGTTTACCTGTCTGTTGTAGCATTGCATTCTGGGCACCCAGGCTAAAATCCATCCTTCCACTGGCCATCTGCTGTAACCGAGGAACATCCACAGATGTCAGCCACGACAAGGACTGTAAGTCACTGGGGAGGTCATCTTCGCCCAGCTGGGAGGGGTCGGAAGCTAAGAGCCTGCAAAACAGCGTGAAAGGTTAGGGGAGAGCAGGGATGCTGCTGTACCAGCCCTGGGGAGAGGGGAGGTGATGGGGATGCCACAGCTCACACAGGTCTGGGGAAAATGTGTCAGGCTTGCAGACTTCAGGTGGGACCTTTGCTTTCCCAGCTGGCGTGTTCCTTCGTACCATTAGAAACATTTTGGTTAAGAAAACCCCTTGTGCAGCATTTGTAGGGTATGTGTAAGAACCCAGAAATGAAACTGCCTAGAAATAGACCCAAAGCTGACTCGGTTTTTTTTCACATTTGGCAGAAATTTGCACTGGTTTGGCCTTGAAAAAACCTGTCAGGACTTTTAAACAGATGATTTTGTATTAACCTTGAAATGTGTTCCTTCGTACCATTAGAAACATTTTGGTTAAGAAAACCCCTTGTGCAGCATTTGTAGGGTATGTGTAAGAACCCAGAAATGAAACTGCCTAGAAACAAACCCAGAGCTGACTCGGTTTTTTTCACATTTGGCAGAAATTTACACTGGTTTGGCCTTGAAAAATCCTGCCAGGACTTTTAAACAGATGATTTTGTATTAACCTTGAAATGTAGTGACCAGACAGTCCTGGAAGGAGTTTCTGTGACAGCTCAAGGACCTGTGGTGCTGCTGGCTTGATCAGCCAGGGAGGGCTTTGCCCAGCCACTGCATCCCATCAGCAGAGATGGATCAGCAGAGCTGCTTCTTACACAGAACTTCACAGAACGAACTGGAGGTCTCTTCCGTTCAGATACACCAAGTTATCGATGTTTAACAAGGAGCCACAAAGGACGTGAAACAACCCCTTAGGCAGTTTTTGACATATTAAATGATCAGAATAAAAAGCAGTGACTGAAGGCACAATAACACCCAGCTGACAAAACTGAGGCACAACGATGACAGGCTGCTTTTGGTTTAAAGCTCCATTTTTGATGCATTCTGCATGCTCCATCCCACCCGTTTCATTCTGCTTCTGATAGAGTGCGTGGTACAAAACTGAAATACATTTACAGTACTCAAAATGTCCTGTGTGGTCAAAACTGCAGTTAAAGTCAATGAAAGAACTATTGCAAGTGCTAAACTGCTTCTGTTGAAGAGTAGCACAGAACCATGGCTATCTCGAGGAGTAAAGCAGTAATTAGAACACGTCAGGAAGTTATCACTGGACACTCAGGGTAAATCCAAAGGGGTTCAGGCCCAGGAAAGCATCTTTCTCATTCAGAAGGACATAGCTTAGTTGGATGTAGTTGATTTTGCTTACAAAACAAAGGCTTTAAAGAGCTCTCTCACAGATATGTTAAAGCCAGCTGCATGGTGCTAATGCGTGTTCGTTGCCAAATGACGATGCAGAAGCCTTAAATAAATCTGGTCCCTTGCTGAAGCACCTTTTATGTTTTACAGGATTCTAAATCAGCTTAAAAGAACAAGGCAGAAGTCTAGTGCCTGGCTGCCCGGGAGCTTTCAGCTCCTCTATTCATGATCTCCAGAAACACGTATCAAAGCTCTCTAAACTATTATCTGAGAGATCTTTAAAGCAGAATGTCATTTATTTGTTTGTAAAAAGATTTTGAAAAGAAGAAAAGGGGAAAAAAAACAACAAAACCCCAACACCTGACCAGGAGCCAAAAGCTCAAATCCTGGCCGAAAAAAATAAATCTTCAAACCTTTCTCCCAGCCTACCCTGTTTTCTTTCTCCTACTGTAGTTATAGAGCAATAATTAGCATTGCCATGGTTACCGCTGTTCAGTTATTTTGTGAGGCCTGGGACTTAAATCCATAAAAAGACGATCAGGTGACGGCTCTCCTGGCCCGGAGATTGGCTGGATTGGAAGTAAACAGCAGCATTAAACGATTCGAAAACTGGGCAGGCTCATGTCGTTTGCAACAGTTGGGCCCATTCATGGGAAGCCTATAACTCATTGTGCGGCCAACGAATGCTGCCCGGTGGCACGTGGCCTCGATTGTTTTTTGGGATTCTTGCTTAATTGTTTCCAGCCCCCACCCTCCTCCTCCTTTTTACAAACTTCACATTAATCTGGCTGAATGACAGCCGACACATAACACACATCCAGATGCCATCTGGCACCCCGGGCCCTGCCAGTCCTCCCAGACAAGTCAGCCCCTTCAACAAATAACGGGGTCAGCTGGGCGGCGAGGGTCAGCACCCACCGCACACGCCTCCTGTCAGGCCATGAATCCGCCACATGCCCTCCTGCTCCTCCGCGCGGGACGAGCATCCCCGCACCGGGGGGCTGCGGGAGTCGTGGCGGTGCTCGGCTGCCTTCCCTGCCATGGTGTTTTGGGAAATAAAGGCCTCTGGTTCGCGCTCACCCTGGGTGCACCCGTCCCG
Organism: Mesitornis unicolor; assembly: GCF_000695765.1. Taxonomy (NCBI): domain Eukaryota; kingdom Metazoa; phylum Chordata; class Aves; order Mesitornithiformes; family Mesitornithidae; genus Mesitornis; species Mesitornis unicolor. The sequence goes on along the minus strand of NW_010187376.1, from coordinate 7,420 downwards.
GTGCTCCGTTGGATGCCATCAGAAGCTGGACCCACAGCTCCATCGCACAACGTGCCCCTCTCAGCATCCTCGTGATGCCAACTCTCACCCTAACACTGGGTCCAAACCGGGGCAAGGAAGGTGGCTGAACTTTTCAGTTGGTAGAGCAGTCGTTAAACTCCATTTTAAACAGATACAAAGATGCAATAACACAGAATAACTCGACAAAGTGTGTGATCTTTATCTTTTTCCAAGACAAAGATGTTACCGTTTCTTCCCTATCCTAGCATGGCTGTTTGAATTCAACTATATAGTTCTTTTAAAATCACCTCTGGCTGTGTGCTTACACATTTATTTAATGGATTTGTTAGGTGCCAGAATAACTATTCATTAATAATGGGGGGGGGAAGTATACTCACTCAGAAGACACTATTTCACATTTAAGGATTATTCTTCAGGTAGTCTTCAAAACCAATATTGAAATTTCATGTCTTAAAGAAGGTGAAACTGCTTCAAGTATGCCCAAGGCTGTCTGACTGAGGTGTTTTAAATGCCCAGATATATTCTGTAGCATAAAACCAGCTTATCTCCCAGTGCACAGGCTCGATGTGTGTCCTGCTTTTAGTGAAAATATGCTAATCTAACTGCTGCTGGAAAGATAACACCTAACATTTTAATCTCATAGGGTTCAATCTTCCTGACCTGAAAAATTGCCTCTGCCAAGCCTACTACAAATACGTAAGTACCTGCTGTGATATTGTGTGTATTTCGATTCTGCTCTCCTCCCTCGCCCTTTTGGTCTCACACTTGAGGGTAAACTTGAGGAGTCAGAGACCCTGTCTTTGGATGGGTGTTCACAGCCCCTGGCACAATGGGGCACTGTAGTAAACACAGCCATTTCCTTTCAAGGCATGTAAATGAGATAAATAGTGATACGCTGTAATTAATGCACGCTACCGAAAACGTCCCAGCTGCACATTCCCCAGGGCTGTCTGGTACGCACACTGAAACCCTGCAACGGAAAGGTTACAGTCACACCAAATGTGTTGCAAACACGCTATTATTTTTAAAGGTGTGGTGAAATGATGCAACTCCCTTTTTACCCCTCTCCTTTCAACTCCCTGCAGGAAAACACCCTTCTGTTTCTGTGCGTTTCTGCCCTAGGAAGGCATTGGTATAAATAAGAATCCACGTGATGCTGAGGATTTCAGCCCCAGGTATCAGAGGATGCTGACCTCCTGTGTAAAGCACCCTGAGAGCTGTGTTAGGTGGCACAGAAATGCTCTGTCTTTGCTATCTGCTCCATCACGCACTGCCCCATGTATCTGCTCTGGAGTCTGTCCCTGAAAGACACAAAACGTTCAATTCCTGTTGTAGGGCGAATCTGCTGCTCCAGGTTCTCTCAGAGGGATCAGTGCGTGGTGGCAACTCATCAACACCTCTGTTCTAAACAAAGTCAGAACGAAACATTGCGGTTGTATTTGGAATATTCACCTTCAACCGTAGATTTAAGGTGTCTCTTACTCAATGGACAATTTTTATTACTCTCTCCAGCACTGATATCTGAGCTTTTAGCCCATGCTGAAGTAATACAACTGTTCAACAAGTAGGAGCAATCAGGGGTGACAGATTCTTAATGAGCTGTTTGCAACGGTTTATCCAGGGTGAGCTGGATAAGGAAGAGTCCTAAGAAAACCTCTTACAGAAGCAGTGATGAGAAACTCTTTTCTTTTGTCTGGGATTACATCACGTCCTCAGAACAAGCCTGGTGGTTTCCCATATGTAAAACAACATGAAGGAAATATTTATGTTTTGTGAATCTCCAGCTGTCTCCATGACGAGAAGTATTCTCTGTTCTATTGAAGGACCCAACCTGACCGTCTCCTTTTGCTCCTCGCTCCGTCTGCTCCTTCCCTCTCTGCACCTCTCTCCCTGCCTTCCTTCCTTGCAGGTGCTTTGCCCTGCACAGGTTCTGTTTCCCTGCACTCACACACACCTGCCCCTGCCCTGCTCGACCCAGCTCCTCTCCTGTGATTCCTCTTTGCCTCTCGAAGGCTGACCACCCATCCAGTCCCAAACCACCAGCCCGACTTTCTTCAAGTTCCTTGAGTCATTTCTGGCCTTGCTGGAAATAAGAACAGAAATTAGGCAGCTTTCCAGGGACAGCTGTAAAGTCCCTCCTCAGTGACAGCTCAAGAAACTCTGGATTATAGGAACCAAAACTAGGTGGCGGAAGGCAAATAACGTGACTACCCTGGCAGGTGTTGCTGTTCTCCTTTTCATACATCATGGTTCAGAAGAAAAGATGATTCTCCAAAACCTGCTGCCAAGGTCCCTAGCACTAGCAGAACAGGCTATGGAGGTGGTCCTGGAGACTTATACATTTCAGCTCCAAGTTTCACAACCCCTCATTACATCCTTTTGGTATGGGACAAAGGGAAACTGAAGTACAAGTCACCTGCATGGTTTGCTTAAGCCCAAGAGGAAGTTAGCAGCAGTGTCAGCACCAAACTCTCCACTTACCCACATCACCTTCCCTGGGTTTGGATTTGCCCAATGCAGCCAGTACCTGACTTTGCAATCTGTTTGGTTAAAACAATTTAAAAAACCAACAACAAACCAAAACCCTGTTACTGTAACTGTGACTAGTGTCTAAATAAGCTTCTCCTCGATGCAAAAATGCATTGAAGTATCAGACACTGCAGGAATGTTTTCTATTAAAACCAGGAGCGTTGTCTACCTGGGAACCTATTTTTGCCTTTAACACTGCTTCGGCTGCTGTTTATTAGCACTGAACTGATCTGCTTGGGATCTTGTGTACTTATCTAGTCCAGTGCAGAGGGAATATAAAACGTACTACCCCTTGTTTTGTCCTGTTGTAGGAACCTGTCTCAATCGCATCTCTTGCTGCTGTGAGCATGGAGCAATTCTGCTTTCTGCATGCATGAGATTTTTAAAATGGGTAATATAAGAGTGGTATGCCATGAGCAGCTGAGATCTCACAGAAATGCTGAAAATCTCCACATTCCTTTTTCGCCTCCTTGTTTTGAACTGGAGACCAAGCACCATTTACGAAGGAAGGTGTGAACCCAGTTCTGCTTTCACTGAGAAGCCTGCAAGATATCACCTGGGTACAAACCTGGGTCCTTCCCATCTCTGCCTGTAACTGCAGGACAATTTAAGAAGCAAGGGCCACAATTTTTTATTAATACAGATTAGCCCATTTCAGGAACTGCATAGGAAACAGTTGAGCTAATCCACTTAAATCAATCCACAGTGGCCCGAGTTTGACTGATTCCTAGGAGGTTTCTCACATTTTTTTGAAAGAATGAAGCAACCGCAGTGATGAAATTCCCCCGACACGTCGGGTCATTATCTCACTCCCTGTCAGACACACACGGTGTCAGGGCAATGGACACTGACATTTTCCTCAGGAACAATTATGCTTCCGTTAGTTATGCGTTTGCAACCTTTTGTCTGCAGAAGTTTCCTTCGTGCAAGCTCCCAGACTCCGTCCATCCCCAGTGGGGACAGTCTGGGGTCCTGAGCTGGAGCTTGCTCTCCAGAAACCAAAGTGCAAAACCAGGTATGAGAGCACCACTTAGGAGAGCTAAAATGTGCTGTGAGTCATGAAGAGAAAGACTTCCCACCTTTCTCACCACCGTAACGCAGTCACATCAGGAATATGGAATACGGCAGTCGCGTGTTTATGTCTCTATGCTTCTTAATATGATTTTATGCTAACTATGCTAGCATAAAGTAATTATTACAACAAGAAGGCTGTCTAATGAGCTAATGAATATAGACCATTTTTTAAGAACCAAAGGGACAATTAAAATGGGGTGAAGGAGGATATAGTCTACCAATATGTTGAAGGGTTAATGACTGAGTAACAACTTCTGATCAAAAAGATGCCTGTTTAAAATGGAATTCCTCTTTAACATGGATAGAAAATCCATTATGAGGCCTTCAAAATACTACATAAGTCTTTCACCAACTGGAAATACATAGTAATACAAAAAAATGCCAACATGGTCATTACACAGCAGTGAGCTGCAAAACACGAAGTCTACTTATCTTGTTGATCCAAGGTTAGCTTTACTTCTTAAGTAATGTCATTTCTTCAGATAAAATTATACATTTTAGTTATTTATTTCAAAATATAGATGCCACGCTGTTATTTAGAGTGGTGGTTTGAGTCCTTAAATTTTCACGTATGCCAAACAATCCATAGTGCTTTACTCTTTGTCTCCCTCCTAATGGCCTGGTTTTCATGCCATGGTTTATTATATGATATCCAATAAACCACACCTAACTGTACCTAGTGTGGGAATGGGATAGCCCCTGAGAAAAACAAGCATGCTGCTGTGTTTGAAAAGCAGGAAGTTGAACTGGGACAATATTGAGCCTTCAGATATTGCTTGAAGACCACAGCTGAAGAACCTGGTTTCTCAGAGACCAGCTCCAGGCTCACTGAAGACCCTGAGAGCTCTCCACTAATTAAGTAGCCTTAGAGTGGGCTCGTATAATTTACATAGCTTTGTGCTGAAATAACCGCAAGCACACCACGGTGTGGTAAACTTGTAGCCTGCCTATTGCTTTGATTTAAATGTCAAAATATTGACACTAAAATATAATGTTAGATTATTAATTATAATTAACAAGAATAAAGTGTCACGGGTTAAAAAATCCCAGGGTGTTACAATTCTCTACATTTACTCCCTGAAATGCAAAATGAAATCATTAGAAATATTTGTCTCGACTACAACTGTGAAAATATTGAAGTATTTTCTCTGGGGGACTTAGAGGCATCCTCTAATATGAAGTATTGCTTTGCATTGGTAGCAGTGACAGCACAAAAAAATACAGATGTTGGAGATGTGATGGCCCTTAATAATTCCTGAACAGCTTGGTGGTTTATATCCCACAGCTGCATTGGTGGAGGAGATATTTGTCCAAAATCATTTTACTACGGTGCAAACAGTCCCTGGACTTTGCAGAGCAGTCTAATCCTCATCACCACTCTATGTGCTACATCGAATTTACTGTAGGCACTTTAGATCCGCAGAATTCACAGATCTGCTGAAATCAGGGATTTTTTTTCTTCCTCGACCACTAAAAAAACCCCCAGATTTAAAATCCCATGGTTTCAAAATGTAAGAATGAAAACTTATCGGTATTTGCCGGTTTGATCCCCTGCTCGCACGCCCGCGCGCTCCCTCCCTTTCCAGTGTTTCCACTGGCAGGAAAGCCCGGTCTCCTCCAAGCCCAACTGCCCCATTGAGAGAGTCCAAGAGAGACAGAGGAGTATTCTCAGCGCAGCCCCAGCTCCCACTCACTAATTGGAGGCCATTCCCCATTTTGTGGAGCCTTGATGCTCCCCCATGGAGAACTCGGGACTGTGGGTTCCAGTCTTGGACTGTGGTGACAGCAGGAGAGTAAACAGAGCTGATAGAATTTGACAGGTCTATTCTTTGCTTAAAATCATTCAGTCTAAAAGATTTTCTTTTACATAATCCAAAGTGTTTTCTCATGAAGTAGGACAAATACTGCTCTGCATTTATGGTGCAGTTCAGATTTTATGCATTTTTATCAGAATTTGCCACTATTAAATGAGGTCAAATAATTCATTTTGAAGCTGCATTAGAGAAATCACAAGTGGGTTAAAAACTTTAGGGAACTGGGATCTTTGAGTTCAAAATGTTTAACAGAATTGAAAGCAGTTTTTAAAAGCAGCTGACTTCTGAATCAAAGAAGAAACTCTTACAGTTCCTTTACTGGCAATAAGAGAAATCCTCTCTTTCTCCCCCAAAAAGAGTGTTATTTCTGCAGCTATGTGTTAAAGAATAGTTCTCTCCATAAAAAGGGTCTTTGTTAAGGTGGTGCGTTCTTCAGGGCACTGAAGATACAGACTAAAATACAAGTACCCAGAAGTCTCTCTCATACGCACCCTTCATTAAACGCTGCATAATTTCTTTACAAATATTTACATAGCCAACAAAAACGCCTAGAGCAAACAGCGCTTTAATAAACAGCAAAACAGAGTTCCACAAACCTTTTTCCACAGTGGCGTCAGAGGGTATAACAAATCACTTGTTGAGCTGCAAGAGGCTGCAGTGCAGTGTCTGCATTTTGAATAGAGAGAGGCTGATAGAAGAATACCTGCGGCCGACCACTTTCACCCAGAGAAGTGGGTGAAAACACCCTGGGGCTGGGAGGATCCTCGCTCCTCATTTTCAAAGAGGAAAATGATTTATTTTTTTTGAACTGTGAGAACCGGATCGTGTTCTGCTGTTCTGTATTTCTTGGAACTTTGCGTCATGTGACGAGATGTAACCTAACGTAACCCAGTGCGCTGTAATTCCTGCAGGGTAATTCGTGTGTCCCGTCACTTCTAGCAACGCTTTTCAGCGATAAATGATAGTGGTATAGGTAAATTATCAAAGGCTGTTGACAAATCCAGGTTTGTTCCTACCAATATGAGAAGATCTTTGACAGAAATCAGGGCTTTGGAGTACTACCAAAGCACTTGTTTTAATTAAAAACTCTTCTAGTGCTTATTGCACTTGATTTAGTCCCTCCATGGCTGCTTCATAACAATGCAAAATGTGATCTGAAAAGGAACTTTTAATTAATATTATCATACAGTAGAGAGAGTTTACGAGAAGGTCAACCCAAGTGTATTTATCAAACAGAGTTTAGTATCAAAATAATTTAAACAGGAACGCTTCTAAATGAGTAACGCGTTGTAACTGATCACCAGCTTAGAAATACAATTTATAGTGGAGAGATAATGCAGTTTACTTAAAAAAAAAAAAAACAAGACAAAAATAAGATAGGATATGTTAACAATTTTTTTTTTTAGGAAATAATGAGCAAACAACATCAGTTAGGAAGCTGTGACAGTGCAGCGCGTCTTTTTGAAATGGATAAACGCCTCACCTGTACTCCTGTGAAGGGTGGTGGTTTTGCCCTGAATTCCTAAGGATTCCTGACATTATGGACGGGATATCGCTTTCTATCATCTCCTTGGCGAAAGAGAAGAGCAGAGAGCAGCGGGTCAGGCGGGGGCTGCTATCCAGCACTTCAGCAGCGGCAGCAGGCGACAAACCCCAACCCAACCGAAACCCAGGACCACAGGGAAGTAAAGCCCAGCTTACGTTACCTTCACCTGCAGGTGCACTGGTTTTATTTGAGCCGGGCAGCGGAGGAAAACGCTTTACAGGGCCAAAAATAAAGCTCAGAATGGGAAGTTTGCCCCTGATAGAGGGAGCACCTATGGACTGCAGGCGCATTCGGGTGTCGGGAGGGTACCGGCAGCCCCGGAGCCAGTCGGGGAACGCTCCTGTCTTGGGGATGCTCTCCAAATCCCATAAAAGCACCCGTGTAGCACTCGAGCAGAGCAAGCGCGCCATGGGCACAGTGCCCTAGGGCTAAGGGG
>NW_010187375.1:19607-49939 GCF_000695765.1 Mesitornis unicolor | reverse complement strand
TGCTCAGCCATCCAGTCAGTTTTTGACCCAGAAAAGTGTAAAAAAAAAAAAAAAGTTAACACAGTTGAGTAAGCTACAGTTGTACTGGAGATTCAGGCACTGTGATACAACACTGGAGATATTCAACTGGTTTCCAGGTATCCTCAGGTTTGAGTTAGATATCTTGGCTTCTGAATCCTGGGCATATGCAGGGCTTTTAGATCAGAATCCATATTTGATACTATTTCCATGACTGTCAAAGAAATGGATATCTAAACCCAGGCTTAAAGTTAGGTGTGTGTCACTACTGGGCATTTGTAGCTATGAAGTCTGTTGTGGAATTAGTTGTTGTACACAGATTAATCTTAGAGAAAACCTAGATAGGAGGAGGAGCGTTGAACTAATTCACTGTCTGGAAAGCTAAGATACATGAACTTAAATCCTTGCTCTAAATCAGGCAGTGAACTGGATCTTTGGAGTGGTAAGAGAGCTCTTTAACTACTAGCCAGAAGAATGGAGGACAGCAACAGCTTGCTGCCTGGACTGTGAGAGGGGATGGTCAGGTTTCTTCAGGCAAGATGGGCAAAGCAGTGACGAGCTGTGCATTGCACTAAAGCTAAGACATTAAGTAGATTAGTGTTGTCAGAGCTGGATTGATTGTACACGTGCCCAGCAGCAAAGCTGTACTGTTAGCAGAGTAGGAGCCTCAGGAGCTTGGGCACCTGCAGGAGTAGGCAGCAGATCTGAGCAAGTGTTTGAAGATGTAAATTTTGATCAAAGACTTTAAAGTGTTTGTAAGAGGCAAAGTTGCATAATATGTCTAAGCCTTGCCCTTTTTTCCCCTTCTTGGCCTTAATATATGAACTCACTTTCTCTGAAAACAGCCTCTGAACTCCATCAAGGAAATAACACCAGAATTCAACAAAGGATATTAGGATGTCCTCCAGGAGGAACCAAGAGATCTGTCCTTCATAGTCAGTTATGCTGCTGGAGCATTGTAAGGTTTCTTTAGCTTATGCATCACAGCATCTCTATGAAAAAGGAAATTTGGCAAGGTCATTGCACAGAATTTAAGACAGACAAACAGAGGCACATGGGGTTAAATTTCAAGATAAGCTGATAACAGCTTCGCCAGGGAACTCATGTGCTTCCTGCTTAATCCTTTCCTTTGAGCATGCTCTTTCAGAGATACAAAGAATTATTGTTATAAATTCACAGATTGGTAAGAAGTACAATTAAAGGAAATTAAGAGTATAAAAAAGGGCGAGTGACAACCCTAACTGTCTTAATGAAGGAATTTTTCAGTAAAACATTAAGGTCCATGTAGGAGTTTTCTAACCAGTACAAGGAGAAGTAAATCTTTAATGAGCTGACAGCGCCAATTAGATCTGCAGTTAGTTGTAACATTGCTATTGTTTTACAAATCATTGTGTTTTAAGGTCATTACAGGTGGCTGCATTATTAATTTGGTGAAAGGACTAGGAGGGTCATGAAGGCAAATACTCAAGAGAGAAAAGAACTTTTTGAAACATTGTAGGAGAAGAAAACTAGGGATGGGCAAATATTTCTAGTTACTCTTTTTCCAGTTTAAAGAATTCAAAATGCTCTGTAACCATTCATTTATCACTGTAGTGAATTATGTAGATGTAATACAAAGCAAAATATAGTCTAGAATGTCTCCTTTTTCAGATGCCTATACTAAGAAATAATGAAAATATAGCTGACCCTTCCCTTCAGCTAGTACATCTTACAGAACAGAAGGTAAGTGTAGGTAGTTAAATACACCTAAGGCAAGAAAATAAGGAAAACTAAGCTGAGAATGACTATACATTTGAATCTGAAGCAAGCCATACACTCCAGAATGAAATTCTAACCCACTTAAAGATGACGAGTCAATTTGATACTTCTGCTAGGCCAGAAATTTCCCATAGGAAGCTATCTTCTGAACACAAACAGGCGTTCAGATTTGAATTAATTTTAGTGGTGGTCAAAGCCTTAACAGCTCAGACAGGAGTTTTGCAGTCCATTTAACCATCCAGGCAGGTCTCTGGTTTTGCTTTGTTTTCCTCCCCAGAGGCATACTTCTTCTTTTTTTCACATTCTGCATCTCCAGCTGTTGGTTATCAAATCTGTGTTGGAGAATTTAATGAATAAAAGTCTGTAGGGATTAACTTGATAAGAAGTTCATGTATATCAAACACTAAAATGCTGTTGTAATGCAATAACTCAAAATCTTATCAGTAGTAGCACATTAATAGTGGCACATTTTTTGGAAAGCTTTACTGGAAAGGATGTAAACAGGCTAGGCACACTGAAGGAAACTTGACCCAGGCCCCTGCTTCTAATGCGATAATTTCCTTTTTAGCTTGATAGCAGCTTCCTATTCCATACCTTACTGAGCAGTCCAATTAAAAAAAAGAAAAAGCAGAGGTATAAGAGGTTGAAGGGACTTGGAAATATAAGGCACAATATCAGCATTTTCTTGGGGCATGAGGTCAATAGTAATAGTTTAACTAGTGTGGCAACTGTCTATTTTAACGAAGTGACTCACACTTGAATGATAAAAATACTCAAGTGTTAACTGCAGTTACGTATGGCTTCGACTTAAACAAAAGGTGACATTCGAGGGCCACAGCACATGCAGTTCTGACCCTGCTCTGGCTCAGGATCATGGTGCAGAAAAGGCTGCTTATGTTTCTCAAACCAGGATCATGGTTATCTGCTAAGGAAAAAATAATATATCAGCAAACATGATAATGTCATTGCTAACATTTTTCTTTCTTGGGCATCAGTTTCCTGGTTAGGATGCTGATCTTGAGAAACACTGAAGACTAGTAGAATTAGGTAGAAAATGCTGGGTTATATTCAGATACTTGTAGCATTTAATCAGTTCAGTTACTGAAGTGAAGTCCATAGAAAAGAAGGAGTAATTAATCAAAATCTGAAAGAATAATGATAAAAATATTTTTTACAGTTATTTTGATGTTGTACTTTGCAGAGCTGATACAAAGAATTTTGGAGTCAATTAAAAACTTTCTCTTGACTTTGAAAGCTTCCACTTAAGCTTTGGGTCAGCCCACAGACAGCAGTCTGAGTATCTGCTTAGGGTGCTTGACCTAGGCCTTTTGCCATGTAGAATGGTGTTGCAGGCTGACTGCAGGCACCGGACCTTCAACTCGCTGTCTTTATGCCGCTGTCTTCCTAGAGAACACCCTTTGGAATCAAAAGGAAAACTGCCACTGATGCCTGTGGTCGTTAGAATAGATCCTTTGTACTTATCTGTCACTGCACTAACAAAGAGCCAAATGCATGTTTTTCTTTTTTCAGTGAAAGACAAGAACTAAAGTTAGTGACTGCCTCACAGTGATATGGTTATATTTTCAGTTATTGACCAGTCAATAAAACTTACAAAAAAAATAGGATCAAGAGGAATATCGAGTACAGATTTAATGCAGTGTTTAGTATCAGAACCGAGAACTGAAGATGTTCTGGAGATAAACAGTAATTAAAAGTAAGAATGACGGCAACCTAGAAAATTGTGATACTGCTCACAATTACAATTTTAATCACCAGTATGTTTTCTCCTATGACCTGATTTTGCTTTCTTAAGTTTTCTGGACTAATTTTATATTCCTTAATTTTTCTCTGTGAATGGTTTATATAAAAGAACAACAATTCTCCAGATATCAAGGCTAAATTCTTATCACATCATTTTAGCAGTTCCATGGATGTCAGCCAAGCTGCTCACATGAATGGATGAAAAGTGTTTTTGTGCTGTTATTGACTGCATTTTTTATGGCTTGCTAGCTTTAAGTCTGAATTAAACATAATTCTTATTGATGCTCTTTTTACTATAAAATTGATGATTTCATCTATCTTTTCAGAATATGTGGAGTATTTGTAGTACAAGAAGGAACGCAGTGGAGCTTTTAAGTTACATATGTCTGTACAGAAGCTTTTAAAGACCTTTGAAGTCTTAGAGAATTAAGGGACATTCACTCCATCAAATGGTGACATTTTTTTATCACCTTCATCGGGTCCCAGCAGTATTGTGTCTCAAGTTCTAGTGGTACATGGAAGCTACTGGTGAATTAGCTGGTTAACAAAAATGGCTTTGCATGCACTGGAAAGCTAATGAGGGTAGCAATGATATTTTAAATCCTGCACCTAAAAGAAAACCAACTCTATAAAAATTCCCATAAAAGTGGTTAAGTTATAACACATCAGAATAACACATAGAATTTTCACTCATTCATCCATTCAACAAATGTAAAAAACAGAATACTGACTGGAATACAAGCACTACATCAGCTAAGAGAGATGAAGGACCTAAATAATTATATTAATATAGTATTTAAGAGAGCAATGTTTATAGCAAAATATCTGTGCAAGATTATTGTTTAATGTTTGTGCCTATGCACCTTATCAAAGTGAAGCTGTACCAGTATTTTAAAACATTTGGGAATGTTGAATTCTCTACTAAAAGGAAAATAGTTTAAAACTCATTATGGCATGCAGTGGTAGTGTCTACTGAGCAGTGTCTTTGTTATTATTGTACACAGCTAGTTTTGAGAGCTTGCTGTAATCCTGATTAAGCAAAGAAGCTCCAAATCAGATTACACATCTGCTAGCAATTATATGGAACAGCTGCCATCCAGGGACATAGTATTTCCACTGGAAAAAGAAAAAAACTCCACATTTTGTAGTATAATTAAGCTAAAGTTAGGTATATTCCTTCTGTCTCCTCGTAAAACATATACACACACAATTATAAACTTTGCATTGCCCTTTTCCCAACTTGCTTAGATGAAAAATGCCTCAAGGATGACAAAACTTCAGACTATCATGTTTTATTGGGAGTCATGAAAGAAACTGTGGAACTATTTTCATTGTGATGTCTGAGTAGAGAATATGTGGGAGAATCTTTAGAACAAAGAGGACCATCTTGACCAAATGATTGAACAAAAGTGAGAATTAATGCTAGGAGATAGATAATAAATAGTCTCAGAAGGTGAGTGGTGGAAGCTCCATTTTAACAAATTAAAAATTTTTGTCACTAAAGAATTTAGTTTTCAGGATTATCCTACATTGATAAGAAGACAGATTAGATGACTTATGTTTCCCACCAATATTTTTATTTTATGTGGTTCTGTGAGTCTTTTGAGAAATCTAAGTAAACAGAAAATTATGCCAATGAAATATTTAAAAGGTAAATAAGGTTTAAAAATCATAAAAGAGGGCTTGCTGAATGAGTTGAATGCTCTGAAAAATGGCTACCTGAGGTGAACTTGATCTGGTGATTAACATTAGCTGAGATTAAGCAAATGGATTACAATGTTTTTTTCTAGCTGAGCGCACTTGGAACAAGACTAAGAATGTTCATTTCATATGGCAGACAATCACATGAACAATTTATAAATCTCTAAAAACAAGTTAACTACTCTTTTATTTACGTAGGATGTGACTGTGGGTGAGTATGATGAAATGATATGCAATACTTACCAGTTGTATGGCATTAGTCGTATTCTTATATATTTAGAACAAAGTGTTCCACTTAGTGTTTTTATAAAACTTAGCAGATTTGTGCATAAACTTAAAATGAATGTTTTTGCTTATGAGAATGCAGGCAAAGAGATTAAATTCTGAATTCTGCTTGATTTTCTTGCAGAATAAAATTCTTAACACTGTGATTGTCAAAATATCTCAGTAGACATTCTGTATAATATCAACTGTTTCTTAATTTTAGAATAAAATCATTTAAGTATGAAAATCAATACTATGTTTAAGATGAAATAACTTAAATAGTAACTTAATAGTAACTTCTACAATATGTTGATTATTCATTTGTTGAAAGGTTTGCTATTTGAAAGATTCATGAGCAATTTCCACTATTAAAATTAATACTAGAAAATATTAAGTTACGGTGTGCTATGCAACCATCAGTTCTTTCATACCTGGTGTGTCATGCAATCATCAGTTCTCTTCCAAAACTATAATTTTATAATTCATTTTATGTTCTGTTAAGGAAAACTTCTTTTTCTTAGTTGCTTTTGTGAATTCAAATTATTTCTTGTTTGTAATGGAAATAGTATTTTTGCCTTATAAGTGTATTCTTTATTTGATAGTTTAGGATTTTGTTACTTTGACAGTGTCAAGAATCAGTCTAAAAGTTATCTTCAAATAAAATGTACGGTATTTCTTTTCTAAATGCTGACGCTTACATAACTGGATGTTTTACACAAATACAAATATCCAGAACAACTTCCGAGAGGCTAATGCAAAAGCGATTATTATTAGTAGTCTCAGAAGAAAATGCACCTATTTTATCTTTTGTACGAGTGACTAATTATACAGTCATATGAAGTGCCATTCCATTTCCATAAAGGGTGAGAAGTTGTAGTACAGAGAACTTGAGAAGCTCTGTCCATTTCTGTCTCTGACCACTATTGATGATGACTTAACAGTCTTCTCCCCTCCCCCAGACATCCTGGACTGCACTCTGTTATCAAACTCAAGTCTTCTTGGCCAGCTAAATGGGGTATCATGACACTCAGTTCACTGAAAAACTTTACTACTGCCATTGCTGCATTCATTGGAGTAAAACATTTTCTCTGCAAGAAGAGTAGGAAATGTTGTGTTGTAGCTAACAATAAAAATGCCCTTATGGATATCCTCTAGGTATATCATAGAATAATTGGTTTGGAAAAGATCTTTAAGATCATAGAGTCCAACTTTGAAAGTGTAAACAGAAAGATGCATGAAGCATAAAATGGCTGGTTCAAATCATATCCCTAGTATTAGCTCACCTGTCAACCTCTCAGTTTAGAAATGCAATGAAAATTTAGGCAGTCAATGAACAGATGTGTCAAAAGAGTAGAGCAACTATAGCCCTCAGTGATTTTGGTTGAAGTGGAGCTCCTTCCTACCACAGAAAGTAAGCCATTTCACTAGCCATCATGAACTGGGTTGTATAAGTTGCTGTATCTAATCTTGAAAATGTCTTCCTTCACATTAATTAATTCAATACTTACAGGTTTTTTGTTTGTTTGTTTGTTTTTAATTTTTAATTATTATTTTTAAATGGAATTGTGATTACCTAAATCAATCTTTGTGTACATCATTCTAGTGCAGATCTGTTAAATAACAAACATTTCAAAAAGTTGTTATCTATTAGTGAAGTCAAACACGCAAGCTGAAAGCGATGCATTATTGGAAAAGCTGTAAGAGCACAGCGAGATAAAATCTTGTCAAAGCTGACTTTATTTGGACCTTGACTGTCTTGAAAAATAGCAACATTTTCTTATCAGTTTCAGAACTGATGTATGTAGTAGTAAAATAGTCAAAATATTGTTTCCCACAGCTTCATTAAGAAAAATATGTAGTCACCAGAAAAGATTGTTCCATTAGTCAATATGACAGCCACATCAAGGTGACATTGTCAAAGAATTGTATTCATATTATTTTGATGACAAATATATTCTCTGAGACAGCTGTACAGCTTTTCAGTAAAAATCTACTAAAACTGTTTCCTTGAGGCTGGTTAGTTGACTGGCCATTTCTACCCTGTGTTCTAGTTAAAGCAAGCCAATAATTAAGATAAAGTAATTTTATTCATTTAAAGGGTTGTCATTACAGTATCTGCATGTAGATTGGATTCAAATAGAAATATTGTGGTGCGAGTGCTCTATTTTCAAGCATGAAGATGATAAATATAATTGTCAGAAATAATTTGTTGCTTAAAATTCTGGTATTTAAATGTTTCAATTTAAAGGCTACTTTTAGTGAAGAGTACCTGAAATTTTTGTGTCTTTATAAAGGATTTAAAGACTTTTCCCTTACTTAAAGAAGTCTTATTTGATCAGTAGTTTTTCTCTCTGTACAAATGCAAATATTGTAGTGGTTTATGTATCAAGAAATATAAAACATAATGGAAAGGGAAATGACCTGTTAATCTATGATGCAACCTAGCCCTAAAACATGTTTTGGGCCTTATTCTGATTAGTTTACAGTGTAGGAAATTTTCTCTGACTCCAATGGATTTGCCCTGGTATAAAACTAGTATATGAGATCAGAATTAACTGTATTGGCTTTCAGTTTTGTTATTCTGGACTGAAACAGCTCATGCCTATACAGAAATTTCTCTCTCCTAACACAGATTTGATTTTGCTAATATATGAAATATGAAATGCTGTCATTAACTAAATCCTCAAAAAGAAAACATCTAATCATTTTGGACTGACAAAGTACCATCTTCTAAGGAAAGGTCTCTTCTACCAACATGATGAGAGATTTGAAATTACATTGTAGAGTTTTGGAAATATTTGCAAGTAGAGCTATGCTAACATAATCCGTCAGTACTGTAGTCTTTGTGGAATTTAGAGATAACAGCTTGGATCCATTTAAATCCAATGATTTTGGCACAACTTGATGCTGTTGGTTTCTTTAAATTCTCTTTCTGCTCCTTTCAAAATGAAGACAGTATTATTATTAGTTATAAGAAAAGTTTTACATCCATCTCCTCTTTCTTCCAGATTGCTGTCAAAATGAGTGAAACACCTTCAACGAGTTACTCAGTGAATCAGCCAAACTCCTCCGAGAGTGAACAGAGTTTATCCACACGCCATGTCAATGTTACTGAACCTGTTGTGGCAAAGCGGATTTGCTTCTATAAAAGTGGAGATCCTCAGTTTAATGGGATCAAAATGGTCATTAATAACCGGTCTTACAAAACATTTGATGCCTTGTTGGACAGTTTATCCAAACGGGTCCCATTGCCTTTTGGAGTAAGGAATATTAGTACACCAAAAGGGAGGCACAGCATCACCAATTTGGAGGATCTTGAAGATGGAAAATCTTATATTTGCTCCCATCAGAGGAAAATGAAGCCCATCAACCTGGAACAGGCTAGCAAAAAGCCACTGCCCTGGCAGATCAGTAGGCCTATCAGTGCTCGTCGTCGAGCTGTGCAATTAGCAAGGGAGCATGAAGATGGATTTGGCCATCGAGAAAGTAGAATAACAACTCCCAAAAAGATGTTAGTTTTCAAAAATGGAGATGTAAGACTTAGACGCACCATAGTTCTGGGAAAGAAAAATACACAAACCTTTGAGGCCTTTCTGGATTATATGAGTGAGTTAATGCAATATCCAGTCGCAAAACTATATACCACTGATGGCAGAAAGGTGAGAATAAAGATGAGTACTGACAATTGTTCTATGATTGCTTCTAGATTATATTTAATTTAAAAGGTAACTTTATCAATTATAAACTGGGTACATTGGCCTGGTGCAAGATCTGATGTGCTGAGTTTCAGCTGTTTCCTTTCTATGCTTCATTCCTTCAGAAAGACTTGAAGGACATCTTGCAATCAGGAAGTAGCAAGTGAGGACATTATATTTTCAGTCATCATGAAAAAAACACTTTTTCTTACTCAGCCCTCTTTCAGGCATACTCTCAATTCTATATTTTTACCCATTTACAAATAAATTTCCTTTAGTCTAATGCTTATATCTGTGATTTATAATGTTTTAAAAATGTCATAAGTAACATCTAATAGCCACAAATATTTTATAATTACACAAATGCAAAATGGTTTGCTGTTAGTGACTTGGAACTATGACACCTGATTGTCTATTAGTTTTCAAACCTTGGACCAGGTTCTGTACCTCTAAACTCAGATGATACAGCATTAATAATCCTGATTTTCCTCTCACATGTTGTTTTATATAATTTTACCTCATTTACTGTTTTATCTGTGTGTTTTTTAATCACAGAAAAGCACTTGTGTCTATACCTAACAGGTACCTAGAAGGAGAATTCCTTGCTGAGCTCCAAGAGTTCAAGGGAAATCTTGTGTTTGCATCCCATTTGGTGAAATTTTATATTAGGTTAGGAAACTGTCCTTATTACCTATAAGTCAATGAAATGGAGTTTGTAAGTCTTATCTTGCAGTGTATTTTGGAACATAAATTCAAAACTGCTAGACAAGGCTCTGAGGACCTTGATCCAGTCAGACCTGCTTTGAGCAGGAGGTTAGACTACATGACCTCCAGAGGTCTTTTCCAATGTATATTTTTCTATGATTTTGCCTTATTCCTCTGTGACAATACAGGTCAGGTACTTGTGGTGTATTCTGAATTTTCCCTTTCTTCCCCTAGATACGTGTTCATATGTATACCTACCTCCAAATGCATGTTTCATGACTTAGAACAGTCACTGTGTAATGACGAAACAAAATTACACATGCAAGCACTTAAATTATAAGAAATTTTTGATCTTGATCCAAGTTGCTTCTTGAAGTCTTTTTCTAATATATTTATGTAACAAGACATACTCTCACAGAGGTAGGAATTGCTTTATAGGAGTTGAAAAATTAGTTCCATGGTGTGTTACATATTTAATAGCCTGCTGCAAAGTAATGTAGAGACTAAGAAGTAAAGATATTAAAGCATGAAAGGGATAAACCTCTTACATTATTTTTTGTGGTTATTAAGGCAGAGAATTTAATGTTACTTTTTTTTTCCAGGTTCCTAATCTTCAGGCCCTGATACTGTGCTCTGGAGCTGTTGTCGCAGCGGGGAGAGAGCCTTTTAAACCAAGCAATTATGATTCTCTTGGGTATTCACGGCCTGCTAAATTGCTTGGAATTGCAAATCGTGTGTACCCAAAAGCAATTGCCAAGACAGAAAGAGAAAATAGTAAGTTCTTTGAATTAATTTGTATTTTATTAATTGGTTTATCTCACTCAGCATAAGACATAAAGCATGACAATCTTACTAAGATCAAGGATATTCAAAAAGGCGAGTTGAAACTGTTTATATCTGTTCTGACTCCTCAATAGACATAGGAAAGATCAAAGTGTTAATGTTCTTTTAAAAATGTAAGTTTTTGCTAAGTACTCAGCTAGTATATATATATTTTCTTTCAAACAGACTTATTTAGAAAATGGATGTGAATCTCTAAGTATATTTTATTTTAATGTACTTGATTGTCATTATTATTTGTTTTTGGTGTCACAGTTAATAACAACAGTGGTAAAAGAGAAACCATAGGTTACTTCAGGCTCTTAACTGACTGAATTTCTTGAGCAAAACTTTTAAGCAGTTTTCAGAACTCACCTCAGCAACTGAAGGTTTGAATTTGATGTCAAATGCTAGGACAAGGGGAAATGGGAGCAAGCTGGAGCATAGGAGGTTCCATGTGAACATGAGAAAAAACTTCTTTACTGTGAGGGTGACAGAGCACTGGAACAGGCTGTCCAGAGAGGTTGTGGAGTCTTCTTCTCTGGAGACATTCAAAACCTGCGTGGATGCGTTCCTGTGTGACCTAGTCTAGGTGATTCTGCTCTGGCAGGGGTGTTGGACTGGATGATCTTTCGAGGTCCCTTCCAACTCCTAAGATTCTGCATGATTCTGTGATTCTGTGATTCTGTGAACTGTCATTGTCATGACTTTCACTTTTTCCCATGTCACATGATTCACATAAACAGAAAAAACATTATACTACCCACCCACTCACAAATTCATGCTTTTGAAGATGCTTTTGTCTAAACTCCGTGTCATCCTCTCCTATATCCTCACAGCTGTGATATATGTTTTTTGGATAAGTTTGGGAAAAGATACACAAATATGTACTTTCCCTTTGATTACTCATGGACCTGAGCCACTGACAAGGTCAGTAAGAGTATGAGGTGGCCAGTGGATCATCAAGAACATTAGGAGCTGTTGGAGAGAAGCCAAGTTAGCTGAGTATCCTGAGGGGAATAAAATGCTGCCATACCAGGGCTTTAGGTCATGTGGGAATCCTCAGCATTAGAGCATCCAGTAGGTCATAGGTACTGTCTAGGAGGAAACTTGTTTAATCCAGAGGTACCTTGTACTCTTGATACAGCTGCATGCTGTACTGGAGAGCCCAGGGCACACTGAAATTGTTTCTGTACCAAGACTTCCCATGGTAATCTTGACTTTGTCATGGAGCACAATGATACATAAGAAACTTGGCTTCCATTTACTTGCAAGAATTTCTTCCACATCCTCTACAGCTTATTATGTCCCAACCAAACGATTCATTTTAGTTTTTTTCAGCCTTCATGTTCTTTGACTTGCACAGCTTGAGAGCATAACTAATGAGTCAAGAGAGAATGAATATGAACATTTTGAGAATGAAAGTTCTGCAGAAACAAAAAAAATCCTACCCTGATTTTGCTTTGAGCAAGTGACTTCCAATAGCAGGAAAAAAAACTCCAACCACAAAACCAAACAACCCTCTTTTTGTCTTTAACCTGAGAAATTAAAAAGTATCCTGCGTAGGAGACAACATTGGTCATGTGGGAGCCTGAAAAATCAAATTTCAGGCACTTTGTTTCAATTCCATTTCTTGAGTCAGAGAAGGTGAGATTTCTACTTTGTGAAGCATAAGGTCTGGTCTGTGTTAAAGGAGTTAGTACAAACTTTCATTTCTGATTCAGTTTGTGGCAAAGCATATGTCTGGGAAACTTGCAAGAAACTCTGTCTGAAATTATAGACAAGTATCTATAATAGTCATATGTTAACTGTGAAAGTTTGAATGTAAGACTATTTGTGATTCACTTGAGCAAAAATAAAAAAGCTTAAGTTCAAGTAATGTAGATAAGTTAATATTACATATGTTAAAATACCTTTCTGCAAGTGAAAACTTTCTATTAAATGGTGGCTCCTATATATTTAGGTATCAGTAGAAGCTGTGGATGTCTTTGTGTGAGTGTACACACGCTGTTTCCTTTACACATGCAGAACTTCTTGTAAGATAACAAAACTTTATTTTTATCTCATGTTCTTTTATCTCTCACCTCTTCAGTGACAACTGCTAGAGAGAAATGAGATGTAACTTTTAAAAAGCCAAGTTATTACAGAGTAATCAAAACATATTTTGGAAATATTTAATGTGTATGCAAATACATATTGGGCATATTCAAAATTCATTGTAGTCTGGAAGTATTCTCATTGGCTTTACTGAGTTTTTTTCCATCATCTATAGTACTGTAGCATAAAATGTATCTCAGAATGTCATGATTTAAATTCAGATTTTGTAAGAAGTTCAAGTGCTTCAATGTTTATTTCTCTATAGAAGATCAGTCCAGAGGAGATTGTATCATGTGTCAGTGACAGTACTCACAGTAATTACTTGTATGCTGTAGATTGTTCGATTAAGCCCAGAGAGATATATGTTCACCTTGACTGACACATTTTAGCACTCACTGTAAGAACTAATAGAAAATGACATATTAATGATCGCTAAACCATGAAGAAGTACGGTTGGTAGCTTGAAGCCGAAACAAGCAAAGGCCTGTGAAAGACTCAAGGCAAACTCATCTCCCAGTTAGGTATAAAATGAGAGCATTTGGTACTTGTTTAGGCTTTGGAGCTTCAAATAAGATTATAGCTCTGGCATTAGAAAGACTCTATTGCAAAATAAAATTAAGTGGCAAAGCACTGATTCTTTATTAAAAATTGGTTATATTTGTCTCTCTAACAACTTAAAATAAACAGCAATATTAACCATGTTTTTCTCTTTACTTTCTAATACTCTGGTAAAATAAATACACTTCATTAGCTTCTTTTGTACTAATTTTTCTCCTTTTTTCTTTTCCTTTGCTGCTTGTCTGCTGTCTCACCATCTGGATCCTTATGCATGATATTTGTCTGCTCTACTTTCCACCTACTGAATGAATTTGGGTTCCTTCAATGTAATTATTGGTAGTGAGAGCTGAAATGGGCTCTAGCTCAAGATCTCAGATATTCTCAGTTTCTTCTGATAAAGGGTCCAGCAATTATAACAACTCAAATGATAACAGCTCAGATTCTTCCTATGTTCCTGACAGTCATAATGGTACAGGAGGAAATCAGTCAGTTACTGGTGAAGAATTATCTGTGGCACAGTATGAAGATGACATTGAGAAATCCGTTCACCTTAACCAAGATGGCAGTATCACAGTGGAAATGAAAGTTCGATTCAAAATTAAAGAAGAAGAAACCATTAAATGGACAACAACTGTAAGTCGTGCTGGCCTTTCTGATGACAAGAATATCGCCATCTGCAATTCTGCGATGCATGCAGAAGACTGCTTATCCAATGTAAATGTATCAGAACATATAAATGCAAAAGATGTCTCATTTTTGAAAAGCTACAATAAAGAAGAGGGAGACTCATTACAGCAATTCAATGCAGAAGTGTCAGACAAAGAATCAGAGTCTGATTTAAAAACTGCTGGTTTTATTGTCTGTAAAAAGAACAATTCTGCAGATCTAGATGTAAGCAATGTACCTGAGGATAATATAAGGGCTCGTTTTTATAGGCCTCCCACCCCTGGGCCAAGGTGTGTTAGACAAAAGAAAGCAGTAGTTGAAAGTGTCACTTTGGTATCTGAGAAAGAGATTCAGGAGAAGACAATAGGACAGTTTTCCTACAGTGAAGAAATACAGAACGGAGAAAATAAATCTGAGTATTGCATGGTAGCTCATTCAAGCAGAAAAAAGTCAAGTGTCAGTAATCCAAAGTTTAGTGAGATGAGTGACAATGATTTATTAAAACTTTCTTCAGAGAATATAAAAGAAGAAATGCTTTTTAAAGTAAGCCACAAAACTAATGATTTAATGGAAACAACAAATAGGAAGACATTAGAAGTGCCTGATGAGGATGAATTGGTACAGAATATATTAGAGAAATCAGTTGTGGAACAAGGTACATATAATAGTTTAGTATCAACTTGCAAAGCTAACATTAGTGGTTCCATACCATCATCAAAAATTTACCAGGGAGCTATAGCAGACCACATCCATGAGTCATGTAATATTAGACAAATAAAGAGATCACTGAGTTCTTTTATTAGATACTCAGAATTATGTCAGTCAAAAGAAGAAACAAGATACAAAGCTATTTCTCAAGATTCAGTGCATTCAGCCTGTCCTAGACATAGCAAGATGAAGGTGACAATGCCTCTATGTAGTAAAGCTCCTACTGAGAAAATAAACCCAACAACTGGATTCTTTCCTACTGCTACTGAAAGTGAGAATCAAATCAGTGTCAGGACTGAATCTGTGATGGCAACACATCTCAACGATGACAGCCAGTCTGCATGTTCCCTCACCAAAAAGAAGAGGAAGAGAAAATCGTCTAACTTTCTAAAGCAAGGTACATATGAAAGTCAAAAAGATAAAGAGATTTCAGGTATAACGGAAAGTGAAGGAATGCATATCACAAGCAAAACCACACAGGATTCCACAACAGAGGCTATGGATAATTATTCTGAAATGCCTCAGAAAAAAAGAACTGAATTTTTCATAAAAAGCAATGATATGTCTGCCAATTCAGACAAAAGCTTATGTCCTGGAGATGAGTTCTATCACCAGGATTCAGTGGAACAAAATGGATTATTATCTGATAAGAAACCAAGAAGTAATAACAACAAGTTGGGCATGGTAAAATTGAAGACAGGCAAAAAAAATAGTGTGTTTTCATCTGCAAAGAGTGACGATGGTCTAATGATGCTTGATTCAAACAATGAATCTGAACACAGTCAGGATACACAGGGTACTGAGAAAGAAGGCACACAACTCACAAGCAGTTCTTTTGAACAGACATACAGCTCATCAGTGATTTCAAATCCATTGTCAGAAGTGCCAAAGAATCTTAACTTTGAAAGAGAAAAGAATATTTTGGAAAATTTGTCATCAAAGAAAGAGAAAAAGCTAAAAGGGCTGAAGAAAAAACTAAGAAAAGGTGCAAGTCAGTTAAATATCTCAGACAAAGCCATTACACCAGAGTCTCTAAACCAGGAGGATTTTCAAGAGAAGGATGTCGAACACTCAGTTGAAGACTATGTTCAAACTTGGCTGAAAAACTTCTTACCAAATTCTGTCCTCCCCCCTATAAATAAAAAAGAAGGGAATGTAGAGAGTAGCAATGTCTGTCATTTTCCTGAAGAAAATACTGATGCTTCTACAGATAAGGAAACAAGATTTATGACAAATAAAGTGCACGTGACTGGAAAAAACCATCTGGTTGAACATAATCTAACCAAAAAAACATTAAAGCCTATTTCTGAATTGGGAATTGTAAAAGAATCAGCCAAGGATTCAGGTGAAAACCAAACGGACTCTTTGATTCATGAGAATACATCTATAGTAGAAGCAGCCAATAATTCAATAAAGTCTGAATTTCATCATGATGGTAAGCTACACTTGTTTCATGAAACACATGACACTGTTAAAAAAATGTCAGAAGCTGATATTCAAGATACCAACCTATGTCAAAGAAAAAAATCTGAAGTTGCTGTTCAAGTTGATTACACAATTGTCAATGAGAAAATGGCCATTGATGTTCAGAACAATTGCATGTCTAGCATGTTGCTGCATGAACTACAATCAACTTTGCTTGGTCTCCAGAAAGAACATAGTGGATGTATAGGAAAAGCTTGCTGCCTTTCAGGTCTTTCTCCTTCATCTTTTGGTTCTTCCTCCAATGTCCTCCTAGCTTGGCTACTTGTACTGAATCTGAGAGAGAGTTTGATTGGGACAATTAAAGATGATATGCAAAAAACTACCTGTAGCTGTTCTGAAATATTTGCACAATTACAATTTCTGAAACAAACTACAGTAATAGAAAAAGTTGATGAACTGAAAGCTGCCTTCTCACATTTTCAACAATCGACAGAAAATAACTTATTACACTTCGAGAAGGAGCTCAGAAAGCAGGACTCCACACACTGCCATGAGAATATACCCATACCTGAAATTCATAATGATCTACATTTACATGAAAATGCAAAATCAGTTACGTCTTATATTCTAAAGGACAGTGCGAATTCTGAAGAAGTTCTAAAATTGACTGATGAATCAGAAAGCTGTTTTGATATACAAAAAGATCTTAGTGGAGAAGCAGATACTTTAGACTTGAGTGCTCCCGAAACACAGCTAGATGGTCAATACGCCAGTAGTACCTCAAATACTTGTAGCCTTGCATCAGCTATAGAGCCATCTGAAAGGAATGAAGAAATGCCTGATAGCCCATATAAAAACTCTCAATATAGAAACACCGATACATCATTCACTAATGAAGAGTCAGAAACTTCAGTAGAACCTTACTCAACAGTTCATAGTGTAACTTCTAATGATAAAAATAATATTTTAGATCAGGACACTTCTGAGTTAGAAGTCGAAAAAGATACACGTTTTACTACCGATAAAAGTGAAGATGAGAAAGTTGAACTAAAGCCAGAAAGTAATGACAAAAAAACAAATAACCATCTTAAACTAGCTGCTGAAACCTCTGTAGAATATAACAATGAGAATTATTCTGTACAGGAAGACAAGGAAGATGCAGAAACTTCCGAGGAAACCTCTGAAAGGTTAGCTACAGTCTCTCCATTATCATTTTGTTATGAATCAAAGCAAATTACAGAATGTAATATTAGTGAAGGAGAACAGAAATTGCAAGTAGAAGAACTGGAGAATAAAGTATGTTCAGACACTTCTGAATTTAAAAAATGCTTAAAAAGTCCTGCTACTTCAGACTGGTCCGATTACAGACCAGACACTGAAGAGAGTGACGATAACCATAGAGCATCCAGTGATTTGACCAATGAAAGCGGGGAGGAAGCAGTACTTGAAAAACATTATAATAATGGCTATGTAAAAAGAACTATTGAACGACTTTATGGCAAGACAGAAGCTTCATTTAAGCCTGGCTTTCACAAAAGATTTCCTTATATGTCAAAAGTATTTCCAAAGGATACTGAAGAATTCCACTCTTCAGTGGTGGAAAAAACCATTTATTTTTCACAAGAACGTAGGTCTTGTTCTGCAGAGAAGTCATCACATTCTTCTCTACCATCACAAGAATTTCCAGTAAACATAAACAAACACAATGCTACATCAAGAAGAGAAAATACTTCTTTGCCAACTCCACAACCTCCTCTTTACAGAGAAGAGGCAAGTCATACTAATGACCATTCAGGGAAATCTCCAAAGCAATACTGTCAACCTAGTGTACAAGCTAATGAAGATGAAGGAATATTGATAGATAAAGGCAAATGGCTTCTCAAAGAAAATCATTTGATAAGAAGATCACCACCTGAAAGGGTTGGAATGTATGGTAATTTGGATACAACATCAACAGACACAGTCCTTGATAATAACAGTGATGATGTTCCATACTCGCACTTTGGCAATCTGAATCAGTACCCAGACCTCAATGAAATCTCTTCTTCAGAACTTGAAGAAATGGCTAAACCTCCTGAAAATTTTTGCAACTACTTCAATATACCTCATAATAGTGATTCAGACCCCTTTCAGGATGACTTAAGTACGAAAAGCAAACCTAGCTGCAATGGTAAGATTACTTCCCTTCCTGCAGCTAATAAAGAAAAGATCAAATCAGCAGTCATGGTAGGTTCTACTTCCACACATATTTCCTCACAGACTGATACCAATTTTCCAGAATTTAGATTGCCCGATAACAAGGTGCATCCATTGGAACAACCTTCAGGTGAACCTGTACAATCTCAGCCAGCCACTGTTAGTAATGTCAACAGAAATGATCTTCAGGAAGAAGATTCTTTGGATAAACTCCATGCTATATGTGGTCAACATTGTCCAATACTGATGGTGATAGTAACACCAATTAATGAGGAACAGAGAGGATATGCCTACCAAAAGGCATCTGATATTGAGAACCAGCTGGATCTGTGTTTGTTGACCAAAAAGAGTGAACATTTACAATGGTCAGGCAAAGATTTAATAACAGGCAACAACAGCAATGTTTCTCTGAAGAATAACTGTATCAATAAGATTGCCAATAATATTTTTAATAGGTTTTATGCTAATAACACCTTAGATTTTATTAATAACTTTGGGATACTTGCGTCTTCAACTTTGAAAGACACAAGCAGTTTAGGGAAGTTACATGTTATAGAAGATGTGAATGTAAAACCCGTGGAAGTCAGCAACTGTCAAAACAATGCATCTGAACACATACTGAGTGATCTTGTAACAGACCCAAATAGTGAGCTACCCAATAGAAAGCAGAAAACATGCCAAACCCTAAGAATAAGCTTAATTCATATTTCTGAAGAAAAATTTTCTCCCAGGTTGGCAAATCCAGCAGAAACCTGTCACTCTGAAATATTTCTGAAGTGTGACACTTTAAATAACATTGAACATAATGCCTCTGAAAATGTGAAATATGAAAATGCCTTTCCTACAGAAGAAGAAGAAGAGGAAAAAGAAGAAGGAGGAGGAGGAGGAGAAGAAGATATTGTTTGCTTTTGTACAGTGAACAACAGGAACAGCATAGATAAGAAAGAGTTGTAATAGGGATCTTGAAACTTCTACAACATTAGATTAGTGAAAACATCTTCCGAGAAAAATCACAAAATAAACTGCTGAATGTCACACTCAGTAAAACTCCTAATGTGCATACAGCCCAGACCTAGATAATTATAAATCATAATTGTATGTAATTGCTGCAATATAGATAATTACTTAGATTTTTGCGGGAACTAGTATAGGAAGAAAAACTGTTCTTCCAAGACTGATTTCTTGATTTAAAAATTGTTATTCCCTGAAATGTTATCTTTTCAGTAATATTTGGTAACATACCAACCATCTTATTTGTAGAGAAACAACTACTTCTTGTTGGAACAGAGAACTGAAATTTGAAATACATGCCCAAGTTCTAAGATAAGATGGCTATATTTCATGACATCTGAGAAAGTGTTTGAGGATTGTATTTCAGTAGAAATGCGTTTTCCAGAACAAAATCAACTGATGTGTATAATTTGAAATGAAAATACCATTCAAATACTGTAATAAAATGAAAAGTAGGAAACAGTAGTCATGTTAATTTTATATAGATTAACAATAACAAACTGTTATTTCAGTTTTTAAAGGCCAATTTCAGAATATGTTTACTTTACGTGAGTAAAGAAATCTTTCAGTCTGTATATAGGATCATTCATACCCCAAAGGAAGTTTGCCTCTTTTACCCAGAGGATGCTAGAACAGGAGTGTAGTTATTACTGCTCAGATTCCACAGGAACTGAGAAGGGAGACTGGGTCTCAGTGGATTTCCTGACCACCCTTGCCATAATTCTTTTCTGAGGCAGCATATTTTACTCTTAAAATTGTTACACTACAAGTTTTAGTTGTGTGCTCTTCTTTAATCTCTGTACTTTAAAGGTGGTTCATGTATGTTTTGTTTCGTTTTGGATTTTTTTGGTAAATATGTTGTATTATGAGAATCCAAGGCATATGCAGTATGTTTCAGGATCTTTCAATCTGTTATTAGAATTATTTCGGATACTTGTTTACAGCATTTTTTAATAATATGTGTGTAGTAAGCACTTATATATGGTTTAAAATTTTCACTAAATGATTTTAAATGCAAAACTGGGAAATATTTAATGTATATTGTGCTTAGACAGAGTATTTCAGTTTTTCAGTTAGATTTTAATCCCTAACACTGCCTAGTACCTTGCTTCAGTGTCAATGAAGTCAGAGATATACCTGGAGAAGGAAGGCACTATTTTTCAGTTAGAGAATGAGAATTTGGCCAATGCATACTTTTGGAAGCTGTGTCTATACTAACTGACATGTACATGCTGTGATAAACTCTTGATCATGATCTTTTGGTCATCCGAAACTAATTAAAGGCTGACACAAATCCCTTTTGGCTCAGAGGCTTTGATTGGCTCCCTGTGGGACAGAAGGCACATGGAGGGGAAGCAGAAGTTGGATCTGGAGCAAAAGGGGTTTGCAGTACATGTAGGAAACCTAGAAGCACTCTCCAACACTTTTTAGGAGTTCAGTGGCAGATATATTTCCCCACAAATAACAGATATGTTTCTGTTGCTTGAAACAGTGTATTCCATGTAACAAACTAACAACCCTAACCCAACATATATCATCCAATATATTTCACACCAGATACCTGTGTGTTATTTCCTATGCTGGCCTTTCTTATGGTCTTCCTTTCATATCTGCGTTTTTGGCATCCTCCTTTGCATGTTTTAGAACTGCTCTAAATGAAGAGTCTTCATGGTATTTTTTCATCCTTTTACAAGTCAATACAGAAATAAAACCTGTTTGGAAAATGAAGCTCAAAATTACTAGGATCCAACTAAATACCATATAGCATTCTGAGTACCAGCTTTCTATGCTATAAATAATGCCTGAATGTTAGATAGGCAAATTAACAGGTATGTATTTGTCTTCATCACTTGCAATCTCTGTTGGATTCACAGCAGCCTGTGCTGCATTTACAGCACCTTAACTTTTTCAGATTAAGGCTCAAAAACCTTTAATTGGATGCTTATTATAGGGCTACTGAGCAAACTAAGCACTCAGAAAGTGAGATGTGAGGTACTGCCTGAGATTACAATTAGCAGAGACCACAGCGAGTGGTGAAATGATTGTCATATTAACTGAAATACTTGCTTCTGATTTCAGTGCATTAGCTGGAAGAGAAGGAAGAAAATGGTCACCTCAGAGCAGGACAAAAGGTTGACAATGAGATGTAACATACTGTCATAGGGTTTATATATTCATTACTGATTCAGGGAAGATATAGAATATTAAGTGGCTAAGATATGCAGATAAAATAAAATTGCTTTCATTAGGTAAGATTGGAGAAGGCTGAAGAGATAAGCTCACAATGCTGGTGAGTAGAGCAGTGTACTGATAGAGGGAAAAAGACCATGAGGAGTGATAAGAACTACTTTAGGTAGCTTAATTCTGCAAATTTACTGCAAAAGTCAGAAAGTCTTTCTGAAAAGTCAGGATAAAATATACTTGGAAATGACAAGATATTAAATAACGTGTAAAGAACAGGATAGGAAACAATTCAGCAAGCATTCAAGGGCTTCATACAGATTATGCCATTCTTCTAGAAAGAATTCAGTTTTTGTCTTGCCATTATTAAAAAAGAAACAGCCAACATAACATACAGATCACAGTCCCAGGAATTTTCAGGTCATCTAATTTAGCTCCCTGCTAGAAAGAAAACACACAATTAGGTAAGTAATTCCATGTAATTACTACATCTGACTATAAAACTTGCTATCTACAGTTATTACAGCTTCCACTGGAGGGATGTTCTGGAGTTTGAGTATTTTTTCTGATGCCTATCTTAACTGTTTTCTAATTTCTATCCTAAGCCTAGTCATTGCTAGTTTAAATACCTTTGTCCCAAAGCCATCATTGTCCTTTACTTAGACGTGTCTTTTTCCTCCTTGGTATCTATCAGCAAAATCAGACGTTCTCTCAACTTTTTCTCCTACATTTTTCCATTTCCTCTAATCATCATGATTGTCTTCATCAGGAACTTCTCTAGTTTCAATAAATATTTTTAAATATAGTTACCAGAACATTTTGCAGTATTTAAAAGATTGTCTCTTTGAACTCTGAAGCACTGGCAGTAAAATTTTTCTGTTTAGAAATCTCTTCCCTGGTGTATTTTACAATCACATTGATGACTCACTCCTCTTTTTTTTAAACAGATAAATTCCATGTTTATAGCATTAAGTTTTGGTAGTATTTTTAAAATGCATTTCCTTACACTTTATGCTGTTATATGTTATTCCTTTTCTACTATGGATTTTCTGATCCTTTTACACTTTGACACTAAGACTGTGTTACAGAAATTACCTACTTTATGCAGTGTGTTGATGAAAACATGAAATCCAGATAAATTCCAACACTGATTCCTGAGAGACTTACTAGTTGCCCTATAAATTAATACTTTATTTCTGAACAAACATGTACTTTCCCATTTAGCTAATTATTTTGTTACTCTACAGTCTTGTACTAATCCACTTGTCCATTTTGGCTGCTAATTTCTCATATAATGCTTGGATAGATAAGAGGTACTGTAATTTCTTTGTCTAAAAAGATGAATTCTCATCATCATGGAGGTGATTGGGCACTTGAATAATGCAAGTCTGGATACCTTGTGCCAGGTATCTGCAGTAACTTGATGCTAGTAACCTTTTCTTCTGTTTAGCTGTATGTAACTGGAGATAACTTTCCTTTCATTTAAAATCTGTTCAAAATCATTACCTAGTATTGCTTTGGTATAAAATACATGGGTTTAGTCTGTCAGTGCACAATTCATACCATTCTGATTTTCCATTTTAAATTTCCCATTCCACAGCCCATTCTTGTCAACAGTACTGACATTTCCCAATCACTGTATGTCACTGCTCCTATTAAAAAAAAAGACAGTTTTCACTTTACTGTAAAGGAGTACTTAGTTTGTGTTCTCAAATTCAACACATAGTCCTTCTTTGCTTATTCTCCTTTAATGTGTATGGTTAAATAATCTTTTTACTATTTTGTTTTATTTTCCTTTATTATACCTCCCTTTTTAGTTCAATTGACTTTGTTAACCACTTTCCTTGGTTTTAAAATTTGGTACTTTAAAATCAAAGGCATTTTGGACTAATTTATTTTGAACCAATATAAATATTGAGTGATTTAAAAAAATATTAATAATACAAAAATCTTATTCAATAACAGTCAAGACAAGCATTTAATCTAAATACAGTGTTTTCTGAGTCTTTTTTATTCTTTCAGCAATATCTCACAATTAAATTTGCAAATAGGTGACATTGTCAGTGTATGACAGGCTTATATGCAAAACATTTAGTGGAGAACTTATTGGATATATTTACTATCCTTAGTCTGAAAAAAATGGTCAAACAGATCTTCTACTGACTTTGCGGTGAATATACACATATTAGTGGAGGTGAAGACTGGAAACTGTTAACTGGAAAGGCTCCAAGAAACTGAAGGCAGTGTATTGGAGAAGAAGGCATTGCACACAGTGATCTGTACTAATCACTGTTTTTAGTGTGATATATAGAAAGCTGGATGACAGAGCTTTGCATATCTAAAAGTGTACGTAACTTAAAAATTAATGAGAAATAACTGATTTCTCAGAAGTGCTAAACTGCTCAATTTGAGGATATAGAAGCAATACTTTGGCATCTTTTATTTGTTTTACTTTCTGAAATGCACAAGGCATATTTCTCTTTACTTCTAAGCAAGATCATTTAATTGTTTAATTTATTACTATTAAACAAGTTATTTGACTTTTGTAGCACTGATATTAAGAAATATCATTAGTCTAATGACCACGTTAATCCACTGTAAGAATTAGGATGTCTATTTAATGCAATTTCCTTACCTTAATAAACTAAATTAAGACAAGAGGTTAGGTACACCTACATAGAGTGACTTAAATGTTTTATGCATATGCTAGTTTCTCAGTTATACATGAGATTAACATGGTGGAAGGATTATATGGTCACCTGTCATCAGTCATGGCTCACAAAAAGTTGGAGGAGACACTGCTACAGAGAGTGTAGAGAATCCCCTTTGTAATAGGAATAGCAAACTAACTTCAGCTGTAGAAAAACCAGATTAAAACAAGTTTTGAGACGAGTCACACAGCTCTCTTGGAAAAATGTGATTCTGCCAGTTACTTCTCAGGTGTTATAGTTATTATTTTCTCTCTATTCTTTCAGTTTAATGTGTTCAGACTATGACAATTCTTGTAATGTTGAAGTTTAACCTGTTGGTAAAAGTAGCTGTTTAGCAATTTATTATTTAATAATTAAAATATAATTACTTAGGAAGGATTGGAATTACAGGTAGGCATTCACAGTAGTTTCAGAAAAGTGTTGCTTTAAGCATGTCTTTAAAATTGAGTAGTGATGTATACTCCAAATTTCTGATTAGAATAATATATTTTAGATGCCTGCTCTTAAACAACATAGCTTCTCTCATAGTCTGTCTATGTAATTTAAAATTTTTACACTTTCTCCTCAGGTCATGGACCTGCCAGCATTTTTCAAATAAATAAGTAAATCTCAGAATGCCACTGTGTTGAGTCACCATCCCAGGAGATGTTAAAAAGACAAGTAGATATTGTGCTTAGGAATATGGTGTAGTGGCTGACTTAGGGATGGATTGATGGTTGGACTTGATGATCTTAAAGGTCTTTTCCAATTGAAATAATTCTATGATTCTATTCTATGATTCTGTGAATTTCAAGGTCTTGAGGTTTGTCCTCAAAGACGAACCAAGCATTATGTTAATGTCTCCCTGTCATACACCTCGAAGTCTGGGAGAGAAT
The DNA here is from genome assembly GCF_000695765.1 of Mesitornis unicolor. NCBI lineage: Eukaryota > Metazoa > Chordata > Aves > Mesitornithiformes > Mesitornithidae > Mesitornis > Mesitornis unicolor. The sequence goes on along the minus strand of NW_010187375.1, from coordinate 24,790 downwards.
ATCTATTTTAATAGTTACTGATTTGACACTACTGCATTTCACAAGAAATGTGTGTTTTACACACAAAGCCCAATGGCCACAGAGAAGTAAAAAAATCCTCAATAGGTATAGCCCATTGGTCATAGCAAGACACAAGCAAGACTCATAGATTCTACTGCCAGGTCTCATTAATACGTTAGATTTCATAACATGCCTTTAATTGTGCCTTGTTTTCTGCCTTTTATTAAAACCAGTATTAATTATTCAAGCATAGTTGTTAAGTGTCACAGAGGACATATAATCTCATTTATTTCCGAGATACAAAGACACTAACATGCACCATGCCTCAGTCAGCCTAATTATCAATTTCTTAAATATATTTTTATTTTGGACATGGCTAAACATGAGCAAGTAAAGACAGTAATCCTACCCTATTTTTTCCAGAATGCCACAGAAAACTAAACGCAAATTCCTTCAACTATTGGTTTCACTAGTCCTCAAATAATGTTCTGCTGCAGCACAATTCTGTGTATGTACCATGATCACTGTTCACTGACTCCTTTAAGAAAATGCTTAGGGGTAACACTGAAAATATTAAATGACACTGAAAATTAAAATGCTTTTGCTGAACCTCCCAACAGAACGGTAGGATTGCTTATTGCCCGTGTTTGAGATAAACAGATCTATTTTATGTATCTCAAATAGCTAACAAACACAAAATTCATATCATGATGAGCTCACTCACTCATCATTGCTATATTATTTCTTAGCTTTTTAGCCAGAGCAGACAGGATAAAAGATACTGTGATGGAGGGAAAAGTCAATAATACAGGTAAAATATGAGGCATAGACAAGTCATGAGACGACAGGAGGCTTCTGTGATCAGTAAGGCCCTTTATTAGTGCTGCTGTACTTTAAAGGAAGTCTTCTTTTAAGAAACAGTGTTACTAATCAGTGGTGCAAAATGATCTTAGCAAACTTGGAAATGCTTAAATTTATACCATTTGAGATGGGTATCAGCTAATTAAAAACACTGAGAGTGAAAATGTTTTCTTAACATTCCTTCCTGTTATCAGCCATCCCTCAGTGGTACCATTTCCCTTAATTCCATGCCATTGATACTCAGCTTCCACTAAACCAAAGCCTAAATCCACATACTTGGTCTTGTTAATTATGATATCTAACCATGGAAAAAGTACTGCTATCTCAGGGTACAAAGCCAACACTGCCATGTAAGAATGTGTTGGTAATCTTTTAATGAAGTCCAAACAAGCTGTTACATCTGCATAGCCCAGAACAGCTTGGCACAGATACAGATTCTTTCTTAAGGGGGTCTTTTTCAGCCAAGCTAATTTCCCTTGAGAGACCCTAATGCTTGGACTGATGGGTTTGTCATCCCAGAGCTAGCTTGCTGACAGTCTACGTGGCTGCCAATGCACAGCCATGCATTGGGCAGAGCTGATACATCCTAAGTAAACAGAAATCTGTATTTAATACAATTTGATACAGTACTTCAAAACTGTGTTTGAAAAGCGATACGTGTACATGCAAATTTGACTTTGTCATACTGCATATGCAGAGTACAAGAAATGAATGCAACCTGACGTTTCCTGATCTTTGCATGTCCAACTTAACAAATTCAGTATTTGCCTGCTCTAATTTTGTGAAATACATATTTCTGTATTCATTGACATGATGTTATTTAGAATTTTGATTACTGAAATACATTTTGTTTAAGAATCTTGAGTTTAAGTAATTCAGTGAGTCTTTTTATTTTTTTATAGCGAGGAAATGGAAAGTGTCAGTCTTCACCGGTGATATGCCATCTGCAGGAACAAGCTCAAAGGTTTATATTACGTTGTATGGGGATCACGGCAGTTCAGGGCCTATTTTTCTTGATGGAGAGGAGAGAAAATTATTTCAGAGAGGCAATGAAGACATCTTCACAGTAAGTAATATATATTCATTGTGTTGCTCTCTTATATCATGCCATATTGCATGACATTTCAAAATCTATGTGATGAAAAGACAGTTTTTTGTATGGTACACATATATAGAAAAAAGAAACAGGACCAAAATGTAGAACTATATTTAATATCCTTTCCCACCCGCCTATCCAAAGCTGATTTGATCCAACAGTCTTATCTGTTTAAGAAGAACTACTGGCTAATTTACATAGTGCCCAATAAAATGCCAAAAATATAGGACAACAGATACTGGTTTCATTTTCAGATTTGAAATGGGGCTACAATATTAAAAATGAAATGAGAAAGTGTAGAATTAGGATATGGACTAAATTTTTAACTTTGTTAAATACCTGCTGCTTTATTCAAATAATGGCAATTTTTATAACTGTAATAAAGTCTGTCTATCTGAAGCTGCAACTGCTTCTAGTTACACAAGCAAATTTCTTCCCCATCAGTCTTGTGGCATGGTGATTTAAGTGAGCCAGAATAGTTCTCTTATCAAAAGCAGCATGGCTGGAATGTGTATAAGGGATTGTCAGTGAGTGTTTCTAGCAGGTGCCAGCTATAGTGCCGTAGTGCCATATAACAAACAGCTGTTTCCATAATTACTTTCTAGCATAGCAAGTTGTCTTCTGAGAAAAGGTATTTAATAGCAGTATTGATGACAAGCTTACTTTTTTCACAATAGCCTAGTAGCTGCTTGGGATGCAGGAAATGCAGTTCTTAGCTCTTTTCAGCCTGATGGATTCTCTCAGAAGAATCCAGCACCTCAGGTAGTATGTAACTTTCCATCAGTGATATCAAAAATATCCCAGATGGAAAGGAGTAGATAAAATAACTATCCAGATGCCTGACAGATAGGAATAGCCTCTTCACAACAGATGTTGTTGGCTCTGTTTCCTGCTCCTATTAGTGCAATTAATTTCACCTCTGATGACTTCTAAATGCAAAATATGGAGGTGGACCTTGGTTTGAGATCTAGGATTCTCCTCTTAGGTGAGTATCCATAGCACCTAATCTGAAACATATAGAAAGAGAAAAACCTCTCTATCTGTGCTGTATATTAGTTGTCAGTTAACACTGGTCTGTCTTTGTTGCTTTGTCTTTTTATTGTTGATAGCAGGGAACTCAGTTCACACCCACCTTTATTCTGTAAATGAAAACATGAAAGTGAATTCTACAGAAAACAACGTAAGGACAGCAAATCCAGCCTACATAATAGTAAAAGAAAAAGACACAGCAAGGAGAGAACACTCATGGTGTGTTCCCAGTTCCTTGAAGATAAGCTTTCTATTTCTACACTTAAGCTCATAACTTTTTGTTAGAATAACCTTCACACAGAGTCATTCCCTCAGCAACCTGTTATCTGTGCTGGTCATACTCATCCAGCCTGCCCAAGAGCTAATCTTTCACATACAAGTTTTAAAGTTGATTTAATTGAAATTATTTGCAAAAAGAAACATTAAAGCTGAACAAAATTGTTTCCAGAATAGTCAGGCACACCCTCCTGGAGGGGTAGGGAGAAACTCAGAGGTATGTGGGAGGTGCTTGGGAGACAGAAATAATTTTGTCAGTGGTATAGATGATAAAATGCATGAGGTTTTAGGTCCAAGACACTTGGCTTTTAGTCACACATACAGTCTGTATTCATCTCTTACTGAGGCTGATGTTAGTGGGGAGCAAAATAGCTACAGCAGCATCCTGAAGCCATTTGGGTTGGCAGGCCAACAGGTTTTTTTGAGGTTTGTCCTTTAGAAAAGCTAAGCTTCCAGTGACTATCTGGAGCAAAATATGTTGGAAACACTTGTTTAAATATTAAATATTAAATATTTAATTTATCTAAACAAAAATGTCACCTGACAGTTACTAAATGAATTTCTGTTGCATGTCTTTTCCTTTTAACAAATGCTCTGCATTTCATCAGTTGTGTTTCCTTTACAGATTAATACTGGAAACATAGGACCTCTCTACAAAATACGCATAGGACATACAAATGCAGGAAACTCCCCTGCCTGGCACTGTGAAGAGGTAAAAGCAGTGAGAAAAAAATTTATCTTTCCAAAACCAGTCACTATGACAGTAGAGTCAAAATAAAAGTCAGAAAAATTCCCTGGGATAAGTATATTAGCCTTATCAAATGCTTGTATCTTCAAGATCTGAAATTAAGAGACAGTGCTTTACAACTGCAGAGCTTTTCTGGTAGTTAGGCATGCTAGTCCTCCATCAGTAGCCTGTAGTTTCTGTGTCTGTCTGTACTAAAATGGTGTCAGGCCTGAAAATGTCCATAAGGTGCTGTTTTGCTAATCCAAGCTCCCTTTTCAGGATCCATCAGTAGATGTTGACAGGTTGAAATGTGCCAGATTTTTCTCTTTCTTTAAAGTTTAGAATTCAAGCAGTAAAAGAGATAATGCTTCCAGTAATTCTGAATTTGTTTAATATTCAAATTAAAGAGATCAGATTCTGCAAAGCACAGAGCAGGAGTGAAACTACAGGTAGCAGTGCCTTTGTTTTTCACTGCTGGTCTAAAATCTAGTGTCACTACTAGTATAAATTAGCATAATCAGGGTCTATGCTAATATACAGCAGCCTCTGAGGTGCTTACTAAGGAATACTTTGAAGTACAAAATAACTAGACCTCCTTCCCTTCTTCAGCTGCCGTGCATATGGTCCTTTTGCTGTTCTATGCTAAGAAGTTGGGCATGGAAGACAATTGTGTGGGGCAGACTGTTTGGGCTAGTACTTCCATTGTTTATTTACAACACAAGCAGTGTTGAAGAATCAAAACTTTAGTTCTTTAGTTCCTGTTCTGATAAGAAAATAAGTTAAAGGTATAGAATCACATGCATCGCCAAACTTCCCAGTCAGAACTTCCACGTTTGGTAAGCCATGTCACCTAGTGCCAGCCCACGTGGATATACCAGATGGAACAACTTAGTTGTATTTTGTAGGATTGAGCTTGAGCTCATAAACCTTGTTTTGTGGCTGCACTCGAGTTACTCTGCCCTGCACTTTCGAATCTGACTGAGTGAAAAGTCAGATTTGGTGCAGCTGTATCCAGGAAGCAGGCGTGCCCCAAACCCATGATTTTGTGATTGTGCCATGAAGATCTACCTGCACAGATTTCAACAGCATCCCACACATTTCACATTCTGTTCTATCTGGACTGATCAGCAACTTAAATTGCAATTTTTGGTGCTGTTTAGGTGCAGTTGCTGAACCTTTTCTCAGGGGAGCAGT
>NW_010187375.1:0-19576 GCF_000695765.1 Mesitornis unicolor | reverse complement strand
CTTTCCCTGCACATCGGTGGCTGGCTTGGGACCAGGCTGATGGGGAAATATCTATGGAGCTTCCTGTTTTGCAACAGGGTCAGCCTATTCTTCCAGGTAAGCACAATATCAAACCAGCTAAATCAAGGCACTAACTGATGCCAATAGAGGTGAGTTCATTGTTTTTCATCGAGCCCTCTATTCGTTTTTGGCTGCTGCAACACTTTTTGTGTGTTTTTTTCTGTGGTTACTGGGCATACTAAAGTAAAAGGCTAAGAATCACTGGAAAGGAGATAGGAGAGTCTTTAATGCTTTGAATTTCACAGGTCCTTCAAAAAGACTCCTTCTTTTGTAAGATTTTCAGCATTTGTGTTTGCTTTAAAGTAGAAGCAATAGTAAAGACAGATCACATACGTGAAACTACATGAAGCCATCAAACATGAGTCAGATCACAAATTATTTTCAATAACTGAGGATTATAGCTCCAGTATGACTATTGTAGTGGGTATTTTAGTTTCTTTCTTGTAAGTGGCTGAGACAGGATTCTAGAATATTTTTAATTTCTGGGTGTGGAACAAAACTTTAACAATATTTCAGAAGGCTATAAGTGTTTAAAGCTGTGTTACTCACATAAAGGTTGTATTGTAATTTTAAAGGTGAATGATGCCAAACAATATCAAAATTATCTGGTGGTGTTGCAGTTATATTGTTTTAATGTTTTGCTCTGCCACACCAATCCCTGTCATCCATGCTGGATGTTGTTGCATCCATGCTGGATGTCTCTGCCTCAGCATTGGGAAAGGGATGGAACGTCTGTGCTTGCTCTTCCCTTCTCTCCAAATGGCATTGTTCTTTTTTGGCCTAAAGAAACTACAAGAGCATAGCAAAACCAGTGTATCCTAGGATGGATGTGGGTGAGGAAGCAAGAATGCTGGAGCAGATTCCAAGTCTGTAGGATGTGATGGTAGAGGAGGAAAAGTCATAACAACATGGGTATTACTTGTACCGGAGTTTTAACTAGAGTAAGGTATACCTGGAAAAGATTCCACACTTTCCTATCTTTCCCTCCCCAGAAAATCATATCAGTTGCAGAGGACAAGAATAATGGGATGAGAAAAACTTCCATTCAAAGTTCTCTAAAAAGACTGGAAATTCTTTTTCAGATTATTTAATACTATAGCAGTTCTTGGTGGTACACTTATGATACTTTGTGTTGATCTTGCAAAATTGAAATGGTAACAGGCATGCCAATAGTAACAGCCACTGTGGGTGCAGACTAGAGGAAGAGAAATAAATAAAACTGAGAGGCAGAAGTCCATAAAATGGTTCATGGATGTGGAGAAACATACCATGGGGCAGTCATTCTCCTAATAAAGAACTGTGTCGCCAAAAGCTGTATTTAGACTAATCCATGATGAATGAGCACTGAGATTAAGAACCTGAAAAGAAAAGAAGAAATACAGGTTTATGCCTCATTAATATGTCTTTAAGAGAAAAAAGAAGAGCAAGAGATATTTCCTCCAGTGACATAGTTAGCAGCATCAAAAATCGCTGCAGCTTGGATGGGATGTGTTAGCACATTCACCATTAGCTAGACCTGGCACCATCAGACTGTCCTTTGTTTCGTTCTTTACAAAATGCCTTGGATGATAAAACCTTCACTGCTGATGAGGATATCAAATTGTTCTTGGAACTGTTTTCTGCCGAAAAATTATAAGAACCTTTTTGAGCGCAGAATCATGAAGTTGCCTGAAAGATGGCAGAATGTAATTGAACAAAATAGACAATATATTGTTTGATAAAGTTTTTGCTTCCCAAATATGCCTTTCATTTACCAAGGAAAAAACACAATTACTTTTTGGCCAAACCAATATGTTGAGTATGCTCCAATCCCCTAATGCAGTTTCTGTTCTTCCACAAATGTTCTTTTGCTCAATATTCTGGGACACTGACCTAACCTACCTTCTAATTTTCTGAGTAGGTTGTTTCCTTATTTCTGAGATAAAGCTAAAATGACAGTTTTTTTATTATCAAGCGATCTTGGTCCATCATGAAGTACAGCAGCACACTTAAACTGTCCTCTCAATCTGCATTTTGTAGTTAACAATTTCTCCCTTACACAAGAGAGGAAGAAAAAACTTCTGTGCATTTCTGCCAGGCTCCGTATAAGAGAGGTCATGCTGAAAGGCTTTGGAGAAGGCAGTTTCATCTCTAACTTAGTAATTGAAAGACAGGCTCTGTGTCTTTTTGCCAATATTATATTTCTGCATGAGACAGTGAAAAGAGAACATAGCTTTTAACTTCAGAGAAGATAGTTTGATAACAGAACAGTGAAGAGGTCTGGATTCAATCTGAAAGAGAGATGATGAGAGGCACTTTAGAATCAATTTCTGAATAAAAAGAGGCTGAAACATTTTCTGATTTAACAGCCTTTTTATTCAAAGAAAAAATATCTGAATTCAACTGTAAAGAAGTATTACATAGAGACTTTGTGGGTCTAATGCTGGGGGACTGAGCACCATTTTTTTAAACTTTTTATCCTCAACCATCCTACTTTTGTCCCCTTCTACTCATGTTTTATGATGCAATCTTTCACTATATGATGTTGAACTACTTGCTGGAGATAAAACAGAGTTGGACAGTGTTTACTCGCTGGTGGAACTTTGTTCTTGCAGAAACTGGAAAGTTGATAGTTAATGAAGGAAGGAATTGTAACAATAGAGAGGATTGTTGGCGTCTTAGACATGAAATTGTTGCTCTGAAGAAATTAATTCTCTGCCTTTGCCATGATCTGGTCATGGGGTATTTGTTCACGTGGGTGATGTAAAGAAAAAAATGGAGAAATAAATAGATCAGATGGTGACATGGTAAATGATGTGGATAAAATACAGTATTAATTAACAGTTCCTAAATGAAAACTATTTTGACTATTGAGACAAGTGTACTCTGGGAAAAAGTAGTACATGACTATGCTGCTAATTAAAGACAGCCAAAAGCTTATGTCCCTTACATGTGGCTGGCTTTTGGCCAAATAATAATAGTGGATCTGAGAAAAAGATAAGTGTTTTATCTCTCTGTTTTATCTCTCATAATTCGTAGGCATAAGGGAAAGAATTAAATTTTGTGAATAGTCTTAAATCTTACACATATACTAATTTCAGAATGATGTGTTACAAATGTAAAGTAATCTAATTCATAGACAAAAATAGATGCAAAAAACACAGTTCCTTCTCTTAGTCTCTGTTCTGCACACTCTTCCATGGAATATCTAAATGAAAGGACCATAGAATATCTCAAGTTGGAAGAGACCCATTAAGGATCATCAAGTCCAACTCCCTGCTTCTCACAGAACTACTTAAAATTAATTATATGACTAAGAGTGTCATCCAGATGCTCCTTGAACTCTGAGAGGCATAGTGCTGTGACCACTTTCCTGGGGAGCCTGTTCCAGTGACCAACCATCATCTCGGTGAAGAACCTTTTCCTAATGTCCAACCTGAACTGGCCATGACACAGCTTCCTTCCACTAAGAGAATCACTATTTCCTACGATAAAAGCTGTGAGCATTATAAATACACATAAATACTTATTTTAAAGCTGGGATGATCCCTAGGATTATGAGAGGCAAAAAGAAGTGTAAAAGATTGTGAAAATTACTTTAATTTTAAAGTTAGCTATTTTAAGTCTCTATGCTAGATTTATTAATAGAGTATGTCTATGGTATAATATTTCAGTGGAATTTAGAGGTACCCAGTCATCATCTGGAAATGATCTAGCTCTGATGCTAGAAGCAAACTAGTACTAGTGTTATGCGTGGGCATGTTAAAATAACCTCTTTTAGCTAAATTGTTACCATTATTCAAACTGAATTCTTTAAAGAGAGCTTGTACAGTAACCTGCACACAAATGTCTTGTAAATAAATGTAAGATAATCATAAAAAAAAATGCATCAAGGGAAAAGCTGTAAACACTGAATGGCCTCTTAGCATAATTGCAGATATGGACTGATCATGAGTAAATTTTCACTGGTTATTAAAAGAAGGTGTTTGTTCATCAGAAAAGTGAGTTGTGGGAGCACTCTGTTTCAGAGGGTTACAATCAAGCATCATAACATATTTCAAATGGAAAATGATAATTGAATGATGATAATGTTGATGTTGTTCTGGACCAAATGATCCAGAAACTCTTTTCTACTTGCAAGACAGAGAAACACAAGGACACCTACATCTGGCAGAAGAGCTTCTGTGCCAGAAAATAAAGTTTCCTATGTCCGTTTCATTATGTCTGGACCTCACTTGGTTTAACAAAATACTGTTACTGTATGTTGGCATAAACTTTGCCTTTTGCATGTTACATCTGAAGCTTATAATTGCATGATTTTATCTTAATACTGACTATTATTGGATTCCTACATCTGCATTATAATAATCGAAGTTTTCTACTGATATGTATTTTTTATGTATCATAGTCTTTATTCCAATGTCATTGGATTTTTACTGAAATTTAATTTTATTTGCATTATCAATTCCTATTAAATAACCAATTTATTGAATTTAAGCCCTAGGTGCCCACCTCCCCCTCCCAAATTTACAGCCTTTAAAGAATTTCCATATGGAACATAATAAAGGCAGTCTATACTATCAGTAGAAGATGATATACACAGCCCGGGACAAAAAGCATAAATGTAACACTAAAGCAAGTTTGTAATTTATTTTACTTAATATTGAATAGGATCTTTAAGGTATTATACTCTTAACTGTCCTTGGCATGGATGTATTTGGACTCTACAGGCACATTCACAGCTATTATTGTAATTATAGTAGTGTTTGTGATATGAAAGGTTGTCATTTTCTATTGTCAGTGACTGTCTATAAAGTGCATGTGACAACGGGAGAACTGTGGAATGCTGGAACTGAGGCCGACGTCTATATTTCGGTCTACGGAGAAAGAGGTGATACAGGATCAAGACAGCTGCTCAGGTCACAGAAACCCAAGAAATTTCTAAGAGGACAAGTAAGCAAAAGACAGGACATTTTCTGATATGTTTGGATGACTATTCTCTCTCAGGTGGATGGCTATTCCAGGCAAGGTGCTATTAGAAAAGAATTAATTACTGTATTCCAATGTTTCCCCAAATTCCACAATTAAGCCAAAAATACTTTCCAGTGCTTTTGGAAGACGAAGGTTTCCTGAATAAAATAGATAAACTCTGTACTTTTGTTTTTAATTCTTCTAAAAATTTGATTTAATAAGTGAAAAGGAACCTTTACATTTTATATCTGCATTTCTAATATTGAAATCTGCTGTAATTTAGCCAATTAAGCTTTCAGCGGGTTTCTGTTTTCTGACTCTGATCCCATTCATTTGAATGGAACAATGTCCATTAGCAAAGTGATCAGGCTTACTTCTTTTATTTGAAAAAAACTGTCCTTGGTTTGTTCTTACCTTATGATTAGTTGATATTTCAAAGGATGATCTTGACAGAAGAGTTCTGTGGGTTTATGGGTCTTTGGGATTCAATGGCTGAAGAATGCTCTGCTTTTAGATTTTACTTAATTTTTTCTGATTGATTACAGACTGACATCTTTGCTGTTGAAGCTGTGCACCTTGGGCATTTGTACAAGATTGTTATAGGACACAATGGTCTTGGATCAGGTCAGAAATCTCCCTATATAGTCACGGAATACTGTCTACAAAGTTATTAATGTTTTCTTTGAAATAAAATATTTATTTCTAATATTTAATATATGAAAACATTTTAGAAGTGAAAGACAACGACTTCTAAGGAAACTGTTCAAGTAATACAGTTATCTTATTGTATCATCACAAATTCAAAATATTTTGTGTTCACTTTCAATATACTCTTATCCATTATGTTTAGGACACCATCTGCTACTGTTCTGTAATTTTTGACTAATATCTATAGAAAAACTGTGAAGAGGGGGAGTGTCTGCATCATAAAACATTGAATATGTCTTGTGCAGTTTTTATTATAGATAAAACAGGCTATTATAATTTTAGGCTGATTAGCATTATCAGTTACACTGTAAAGATGCAGATGGAGATTTTGGGCACACTATCTAGTCATTAGACACCCAATTAATGGCAAAGCTCAAATTGCTTGCAGTCACAAGTCTTGTTTTACAAACTCCTGAGCCTAAATATTGTAAAACATAGCTACTTATTTTGAGTCACGATAAGCTGCTATCTAATCTTGTTAATGCTTTGATTGGCAAAAAAAAATAAGTCTCATATAATGACTGTGTTAAATAAGGTGGTGGGGATGTGCAGCACTCATGGCCACGACAGCCATGGAGGGACCTAGCAGCTTGCAGGTGCATAAGCAAACTCTACAGTACCTGGAGCATGTGCTGTCTTCTCTCCAGCCATGAGGACAGTTGTGACTCCAGCAGCCTGCCAGCTGAGCTGCAGATTTTGCAGTTCCAGTGGAAAAGAGAAAGACACAGAAAGTCAGACCTAGTTGAATCTGCCTTTCTTTAACTAACTTTTTTTTTTCTTTAATTTATCCTAAGGAAATGGCTGGTTTCTGGACAAAGTTGTAATCAAGGATCCTATAACAGATCTGGATTATATTTTTCTTTGTCACAGGTTGGTGGTTCATTTGGGCTAGATTTTTAATAAATTTGTAATTACTCATAGTTTTTCTTCTGAAATGTCCTGTCATGGGAAATATATGTTCCCTAAAAAGTAAGCTGAAATGGTCTGCTTTTTCTTATGTCTCTCTGAGTTGTATCTGTCCCAAATCTCTGGTGCATTTGAGCTAATGAAAAAGCAATAAATTTTCCATTTGGGAACTTGCTATTCCTGTGCATTGTGAACTATTCAAGACATACTTTTTTGAAGGCTTAGGGGAGATCTTATTACCATGTACCAGCACATAAAGGGTGACTACCAAGAAGATGGAGAATCCCTTTTCACAAAGAGTCATATGGAAAAGACAAGGGTTAATGGACACAAGTTGCTTCTGAGGAGATTCCAATTGAACTCCTGAAGAATTTTTTTTCCATAAGATCAATTAGATATTGGAATAATCTCCCAGGGGAAGTGATGGATTCCCCTACATTGGTCAGTTTTATGAGTCAGCTTGACAGGGTGCTGACTAATCTCATTTAAACTATACTTTTACCTTGAAATGTTGGACTAGATGATCCTTGTTCCATACAACCTGGTATTCTATGACTCTGTGACTCATTCTCTATATCCAGTACCTTGCATCTGACACCAACAGGTCTGTCCATTCTTGTCATGTGATGCCAAGCATTTCAGAAGAGTGGGTTGCTGTGTCTCTAGCAGACTGATTCTACTTTACTGAAGTTCATATGGAGGTTAACCTGGGATTCTATGAACTCAGGATCGGACTTTAAGGTCTTGTGAAACGGCTGTCACAAATGCAGTGTCTTTCTCATTTGCCTTGCAGCCTGTCACTGAGCTGCAATGTAATTTGAAGCAACCCTATCTTCCCTGCCTTTTCACCTGCAGATGCTGCTGCTCCGAATCTTTTGTTCTATAGCTCATTTCTAATTTTATCTATGCCTGATTAATTCTCAATACCTTACAGAAAAATTATACTTGATAAAGATCAGTGCAAATATTAGGAATGGTAAAGTCCAGTCACGTATGAATCTAGCTGCAGCTTGCCAGTGGCACCTCAATTCTATTTCCTGCTCTCACTTCTCTGAGTGAATAAATAACTGTCAGAGACAGCTCAGAGTGAGCGATGTGCACACTGAAACTGATTTATGTGTGAGTAAGGGCTTTCTGCCTATCAGATACAGTACTTCATCTTTGCCTGACCTAATTTTGATTCTGTATTCTGGATGAGATGAACTGCTATGAAGAGATCTATAATGCTAGCTTCATACATAATTTAAGAAGAGTTCAAATCCATTTCAGGCAGAAAAATACAGGGTATGTGCTAGTTATTGTTAGAGCCTGACGCCCATGCTTGCTGGTCTTGCTTCACAGTGTGTGAATCCTTTTGACTCAAGTGTAGTTAGACTTAACTTATGTAAGTAGATGTGAAGCAGGTACAACGGCAAGGTAAAAGTATAGTTCAGACATGGTAAAGTTGTTGCCTGTGTTAGATTTACCTCGCTTTATAGGGATTTTCAGGACATGCAACAATTTGCATCCTGCTGTAGCCTTCTTGCAGCCTTCAAGCATCATGACCACTGCACCTTTTGTTATTGGTCTGGGATCAGTATGAGTTCTCCAATTTATAATAATTGGCTTAGGCCTTTCTACCTTAGTCCAGAAAAGGATTTATTTAGAAGTTTCATCAAGAATAATCAAAATCTTTTTCACCAAAGTCAATCTCTTTTCACTAAAGCTGGATTATTATATTGCTCTTTGTCAGACTTGAGACTATAATAAATAGAACAGGAAATATCAGTATGCAAGAGAGATGCCAATCAAGGTTATATGACTGAAATGGGTTCTGCTTTGTAGGTGGCTGGACCAGGGACAGGATGATGGCAATATTGCTAGAGAACTGACTGTGACAGATGCCAGCACATTTCCAGGAAGTAAGTGAAAATTGGTGGGGAGGAGAACCCAACCTCACTGCAACTTGTGTGAAATGAAATGAGGATGATCTGTAAATTAATTACGCTGTTTTTATATGTACAGGACAAGAGCTGGAACTCAAGAGAGAGGAAACTGTAAGAATGTACCTTTTTATTTTTATTTAGACCATTCAAATTATGCTTTAATCAGGTCAGTTGTTCTCATGTATGTCAAATTTCCATGTACCATTTTCTCATAAGTTCTCTGCTTTTTGTTTACAAAACTAGTGGACTGCTGAAAAGTGGAAATTTCAGGAAGGCAATACACTTCAGTTTTACAACAGGCTCACCCATGGCTTCATTTGTCTCACTCCAGATAGCAGAGTTGATGCACTTGGTGACAAAATAAACAAATATGGTAATTTATTTTTCGTGTTTAATATCTTTATCAATTATCTGGATGAAGGGATTCAGTGCACCCTCAGTAAGTTTGCAGATAATACCAAATTAGGTGGGTGTGTTGATCTCCTTGAGGGTAGGAAGGCTCTTCAGAGGGACCTGGACAGGCACGACTATAAGAACTGAGAAATTATATGCTTGGTTTTCATACAAAACACAAAAAAATCTCCTATGGTATCTTGTCAGTGGCTTTTGTTTACCAAATAGAAACTTTTTGTCATATGCAGTTTAATGCTGCCACTGAGCTGTCGTGGCAAGGACAGCTACAGTCTTTTGTAACTAGATCCATCTAAGCTAAAAAGTTTGAATTTCCAAGTATAGTTCATTAATAGGGAGTATATATGTGTGTGTGTGTGAGTGCGCCTATATATAAATGTATAGAGATATATATGTAAAATTAATTTTCTTCCATCCTTGTCATTGATTTTAATGGCATTCTTCCAGTTCCTCCTCTTTATCAGCTTCCATGCTACTGTGTTACTAACACTGAACTGTAGTGAATATCATGTTAGGCACACATATTTTTGTTATCTTTGTAGTGATGGAGCTGCTCAGCCTTTCTGTCATCTTCCCAGGGACCTTACACGCATCTTTCTTGAAGTGATAAAACAGAGTCTTTCAGGACACACCAAAAAGTAGATGGAGAGCAGTGCAATCAATACTCGTTAGCATAGCCTATAAAAGCACTTTAGAAAAGCTGCACCAGGAAATTGAAATGTATAATGTGGAGAATCAGTAACATTACAAACATTGAAAGTGGGTGTTACTCTTTTACTAAAGCTCTTATTAGTTAGCAGTTCTGGTCCTTGATTTCAGAATATTTGGTGACTCATATACTGATTAACTCAAGTCTCCTATCTACAGCTTTAGGATTTGCAAGTGTCTTAAATGCCTGAAAGAAATGCCTCCCTCCCCTTTATCTAGTGAGGATATATTAAGCTATAGCCCTATATGTAATACCAAATTATATATGCAGCAGGTGCACAGCGTGGTCGTGCCCTTCCTCCAAGGAGATCCATTTAGGATCACAAACTGTGAATTATCTGATGACAGACCAAACTACTTCATTGTAGGAATTTGGTCTCTAATCTGCACAATTTTGCTGCTTTCTAATGCTGTGTCTTCAATTGGTGGATTTAGACAAATCAGATAATTTAGACACTGCAGAGTTCAAAATCTAACATGCAGAAGTCAAATATACACTGCTGACTGTATCCTGATTTTCATCTAGATGCACTTTCCTTTCTACAAATTAGTGCATTTCTAATGGTATTTTTCTGATGTAAACATGTGACATTTTTATTGCATTCTATACTTTTTGGTACATTGCTATGTACTAGATGTAGAATTCATATGAGTGTTATCTCCTCAATTTTAAATGTGTAATGTGTATAATTGTGTAAGTACCACATCTGATGCACAGATACTAAATATCAGTAAAGATTATAAATATAATTATATTAGAAAGAAAGATTAAAACAAAATTAGTATAAACTGGCTGTTAACTCACTTAGATTGAAAGTCAGAAAAATGAGTAGTGTGATCTGCAGCCTTCCAAGGATTTAGGAATACTTAGGAATTAAACTGGCAATCAAAAAGAGCTTGATTTTTCTGAACAATATAATAAAATTGCCTTGCTATCAGAAGAACAGTTAATGACATAGAAATAACCATGTATGCTTTTTTTATAGTTAAAAGTACAAAGTACACACAGGTATAAAATGAATGCAGGCACCTATCATGCAATTTTTCTACCTTCAGGACAATATCTTTCTCCCTTAATTTATTTCATATTTGTTTGTTTTACTTATATGGGCAGTAATTTCCAAAGCATCTAGAATAATTATATGCAATAGAAGTCCACAAGTACTGAATAGGGAACTGTTGTTTAAATCTTCATTTAGGGGCCCTGCTTCCTTGTTTGTACTTTGAAATAAAGTCCTCTGACATAAATTATCTACCTATGTTTCCTAATAGGAAACTTGGCATTTCAGATATTGGTAGAAGTGTTTATTTGTCTTCTGTAGATCTAAAGCAATATAATCCAAAGGCCTTTAAAGTGGTGATGGCGAATTATATCAGATGATAATTTCGACTAGGGTTTTTTAATTTCTCAGGAAGCTTTATCGCTATTTGAAAGCAGATACCTATTGTGACAGTTACGTGTCCTCCCTATGTTGCCCCAGAACTAGAAACCCCATCTGTATTTTCTTATTTGTGGTGTCATCCCGATGGGCACAATGATCCTTGACTCTATAGTTCTTACGCTCCCAATGACACCCTGAAAATCTTACTTTATGGACACCCTAGGAATCCTCCAGAGATAACTGCATCTTACAAATGGGCAACATAATGTATTGGTCGAATAGTTGCTTAAAAAATCAGCTGTTGCTGCTGGGAACAATGGACATGGCACTACCTTAGCTTTCATCAGTATTTTGCAGCTATAAGAGGTAATTGTTTGGAAAATTGGGCAGTTTTAAATTTTAGAAGTCAGGAGCAATACTGCAAGATTTGCTTTACAAATTCTAATATGGATACAGAGAAAATGAATTATCTTTTCCTACCTGAGAGTTTTATGTTCCCTAAATGATCTGTTATTTATCATATAAATTCATTGCTATAGTCCAGTCCATTATGCTGGAGTCTTCAGCTCCTTTTCATGGTTTTTTTTTTAAACATATGCTGATCAAAAGGAATTTGTCCCTTATCACTAGCTCTTAGGGTTTTTCTTCTCAAGGTAGTGAAGCAGACAGTAGTCTCTAGATGCCCTTTCCTGAAGAAACGAAGGAATTCATTGATCAGAGAGGTCAAACTGTTGAGTTAAACGCTTGATTCACTCTTTTCCCTTAAAAATGATAAATCATCAATTGTAATTAAATACAAATATAAATTAATATACTCTCATACTTCTAACATTTTTTTCCTTTAACTCTTAGGTTTTTTTGATGTAAATGTTAAGGGGGAAAATGTATGTGTATTCAGCAGTCATCAGATGCCACATCTTGCTCTTGCTCTTGTCAATGGCCATGTGATTGGAAAGGTAGGAAATGTTACTGATTTCTGCTTCATAACTACATTTTATCATCTGATTAAAAATAATGTTGCTTTTAATCTGTCTAATAATTGTGCTTCCAGTCAGATAAAGAGCTAAGAATTGTAAAACTGAACCTAGGAAATTGCCAATGGATAGGGAAACTTAAATGTAGGGCTTTGTTTTCTCACAGTTTACTTTTTACTCTTTGGTAGTATTTTTTAAATAGACAAAATGATTTGATGTAGGAATATTTTCTCCCTTTCTCAGCACTTGCAGTATATAAATAGGCAAATAGAGTTGTAGAAATTAGTTCTGATTAATCTCTTCTACTGATGAGGGAAGATGTTCCCCTTTCACTTTTCCAAGTTCTTCCTCCTATTTATTGAGTGAATAATATCATAGTCAAAGCTAGTCCTGTTCCTCTTTTATATGATATGCATTGGCATTAATGGGAATAGCATACTCTCAGTATAGTTAGATTTCTCAACAGGGATACTGTCAGGCTGCCAGGCAAACTGTCAGACCTCCTTGCAGGACTACCTAGTGTTCATGTTCATTAGTGCAATTCAGATACAGAGAATCCCTTGCAGCTTACTAACTGAGTACTTAAACTTGAATTTTCTCTTTTCAGCTTTGCTACTGACATGCTTTATGAGTTTGAACAACCTATAGAGAATCTGGATCTCAATTTTCTTAGTTTTAGTTGTGCAAGACATTCCTTTTCCCAGGGGATGTGCTAAATGCTATAATTTAGAAATTTTTGAGTCCCTGAAATGAAGATAGGTAAAAATAACACAAAATGGCAGTACAAAAATGGCAATTTACCTTATGTCACAGCTTAGACCCAGCCAGCAACCTAGCACCATGCAACCACTCTCTCACTCACTCCTTCTGGGATGAGGAGGAGAAAATATAACAAAAGGCTCATGCATTGAGACAAGAACAGGGAGGGATCACTCACTACTTACGGTCATGGTCCAAACAGACATAACTCTGGGGAAAAAAACATGGGTTTAATTTGTTGCCAAACAAATCAGAGTAGGGTAATGAACCACTGTCGCTGATTGGCTCAGCCTTGGCCAGAAGTGTGTCTGACTTGGAGCCAAGGAAGCTTCTAGCAACTTTTCACAGGATCCAACCCTGTAACTCTTCCCCTGCAACCCTTCCTCTGCTACCAAAACCCTGCCACAGAAACGCGATACTCCTTATGATACATACTTAGTTATACTTTGAGGACATGCTGGCTTACTTGTTTCACAATCGCTTCTAAAATCCATTCAATTTTTCCTTTACTTTTATGTTGAATCTGATAGACAGTTTTTTTGAGCATGAAGCTTTTTCTTCAGAAGTTAGTGCCTTGGAAATGAAAATTTTCCCCAGAAATATTGATCCTTTAAAGTCTTAAAATCACTGAAAAAATGTTAGATGGTGTAAGCCAGAAGTCTTTGAAATTATTTGGCTGATTTTTAGCATTTTACGTTTATTAAAAAAGTAGTTTTATTTAAATATGGGAATGATGGTGGAGTTGATAAAATATATAAATATGTATTTTGTATATTATGTCTTTTATACAATGGGATCACACAGCCTGCAAAGCTGAACAGATAACCATGGACAGTGTGTTGCTGTACTCTTTCATGTAAGACTTCTGACTTCTTAAGTGTTTTCTGTGAGAACAGTATAAATAAATGAGGAGAAAAACTTAGGCAAATGAAGGAGGGGGCTGCTGGCAGACAGCTGCTGCAGTTAATTTCCTGTCTACATCAATTTTATATTCCAATCTTCTCTGCCACGTTTGTAGGCTGAGACTCTAACTCCCTCTCTGATTGAGGCACCCCCCGTATCTTTCAAGTTATCCTCAAATCTGTGTCATCTTTAGATGTACTGTTTCTGTGCTTAGCAATTCGAGAGTCCACAATTTTAGGACTTTGGTATCAGGACTACAAACCTGAAAAATATAAAGACATTTTCGTACTAGACTGGTAATACTGTGGAAAATTGAACAATAAAGAAACTATATTGTGATACTCTCTGTTCCGGATTTTACCATATCTAGCAGTTCATATAGTTTATTATTCTTACTTTGATTTTGTTAGAACAAAGACAAGACTTGCTGTGAGCTCCGTGTTCACCTTCAACCAAACGGTTGTGCCATTCTTGAGTCGGCCAGGAACCTGGGTCACACCATTATGTTCAATCTTCAAGGCAAAGTAGCTGATGAAACAACAGGATATGCTGGACTTTCCAAAGAATTTGTTGTGCATGTCAAGGTAAGATGGACAGAGGGAAATCGAGACGACTCTTCTAAAACTTCTTGTTATAAAGCAGATAATCAAATGTCAGAGGATTGCAAGCTGACATTCCTCCAGGTGGAGCTAAACCACAGTTTAGCAGGCAGGCGACAGGAGTTTTCCTTCACTGCTCTCTTGGGACGAGCAGTGCCGATACTGCAGCTGGTAAATGCATTAGAGTGGGCTGTTACACAGAAAAGATGCATCTCTGAACTTATAGTAAAGCTTCGAAAAGTAGTAAGGTAGGTACATACAGGAGAGCTGCCTGGGAAATGACTTAATATGAAAAGCGAATATGTTCCTTAACTTGCCACACTCCTTGTGTTCTGGATGTGTTGTGCTGCTGAGCAACACAAAGCAGGGAAGCTGAGGAGTAAGGAAGGATTTCCACTCTCCAGGTCAGCATCTGCACAGAAAGCAACAAATATTTAAAGGCTGGCAGTATACTTGAATTACCTGGGACTTACTCATTTACATGTTATACATGGAAACACATTAATAAGTGCTTATAATAAATCAGTATGAACAATATAAATGTCAAGGTTTAAAGCTGTGCTATTCACAAAGGACTCCTTGTCTCTGATCTATAGGGTATGTTTCACCATGGTGCTATCATTCTGCTCAATGCAAGTCTCTGCCAGGCTCTGTCCATCAAACCTGATGGGAGCTGCAGTGGAGCAGGTCGGCAGCAGAAGGAATCCTACTGGAAGGTGCATAAAATTAGCTCTGGAGTCTGCATGTTTGAAAGTGTGAGATACCCAAGAATGTATCTGAAGATCAAAGACGACCAGTGTAATGGAACAGTAAGCAGTTATTGTTTGTATTTCCCTCTGCAGATAGTTTGAGTAAATTGTCAGTGATAGCAGAGAATATCTTTATAAGTTTTGATAAAAATGGGATAAAACATTGTTGAGATGTAAAATTTTCCAGATCTTTTCCTTCATTTACCCAAGGAAAGATAGAAAAACATAGCAAGAGAAGCTGTCACATCTATTTGGCATTTGATTTTAAAGACCTGATTATATTTTTTAAACCATTGAGAATGTGGATGTAGTTAAAAACTATTTGTTGCTAGATAGCTGATGACTCTCCGTCAAGATTCTCTTGTGCTAATTTGATTTGCACTGAACACCTACAGTTCTACTGGTGTGATATCCTGTATATTTAGTCATAAAACTAGGCTTGGGGGATACTTGAAATATTCTGATTTTTGGACCTATAATATTCTTCACCTACTAGGAGTTTACTTATTGCAGATTTACATTTGAGAGCAAAAAAAGAGAATGAAATATTAGTATTAGTATTTGCTCATTAGACTCAGTGTTTACTAATCCTATGTCTGTTTGCTGATATGTACTGATATAATTGGTTTGAATGTGGCAGAGCACAAACATATTCAAGGGCTTAAAGTGGTATTGAGTCTAAATAAATTGATGTTAATACCCACTAATGTATAATTAAGATGTAAGTTGATTAAGTGGGAAACACCTTTGAATATATCCTAGACTTTGCCTAAATCCTAACAGAAATTGGAAATTTGCTTCATAGGCAAACTTTCACTTACTCAAATTATGTGATTGGTCTTTCTGTTCACAAAGGAATTAGCAAGACCAAGATATGTGTGTATACATATATATATGTGTGTGTGTGTGTGTGTGTGTGTGTAATAATGTAGGACACTGTGAAGAACCTTCTGAAATGTTATTAGAAGTCAGTATTATTTAAGCCTTAAGAATGATTCAACTTGCCTACCTATATCAATTCAATTGTTGAATTCACTTTTCTGTTTTGAATTTTCTAGGGCACCGGTGATGAATACTGTCACTTTAAAATTAAGAAGAATTTGGAAACTGGATCTGTAAGTCTAGAATCAGTGCAAAATAAAGGGATCTATGTTGGTCTCCTGCCTGATGGCCAGACTAAGCCAGTCATTGACACTGGAGAGAGAAACATTTTTTTCTACCCACAGGTCATCAAACGTATGTAATTTCTTAATATTCTACAGTTTGCTTTAGTGATTAATGTTTCTGAATGACAAAGAGAAAGTGTAAAAGCTAGATTGACACAATTTCCTTTGTGATTCAATAATTTTAAAGGTGAAAAGTTTGTAGTGCCCACACTTAATTTCTCCTATGTAGCTAGTTAATTTTTCTTCACTTTTTTCATTTCATAATAAATGATGCAGAAGAAATTTGGTTTTTACTGAACAAACTAACTTTTGAGTGTAAGAATCAAAACAGGTGATTAGTTAGAGATGGAGTTGACTTCCTGGCTCTACTCCCCATCTGGACACAGATTACAGAAGCCTAAGAGATGCCTTGCCATCAGCTATACCACAGTCTTTCCTGGTTTTGTAGGTAGCATTGGCAGTGTTCAGTTTCTTTTTTAATGGTGCAAAACGTATTGTGCTTTTCCCATTAGTATATTGATTATGTGATTCTTCTGTCCAATAGTCAGACTTGAGAGCTATTGCAGTCGGAAACCTCCCTCTCTAGGGAGCTGACCTGTGCTGATCAACTAGCCAGGACTTAGAAATTAGCTCTCAGCACACTCTGGATCACCGTTCCTGGATTGTCTGCTTGTCTCATCTCCTTCAGGAGAATGAAGTTTTTAAACTGGTGAACAATTGGTTACAAAACACAGCCAGTTGACTTGGATTATAGTGGCAGAAAACTATTAAAGTATTTGCATTCTTATCTGGTGGACATAGTCACAGAAATCAAGAAATGAAACATCTAATGAAAATGCTGAACTGGCCATCAGTTCAAAATTTAAAACTCAGTCTGATTTTTTGCCAGAAACAAGCAGAACAGGGACCTCTGGTATGCTTTGACCACAAAGAAAAAGTTTCAAAGCATACAATCAGTTTTGTTATTAGCTGTTCTATGTATATTGTGAACAAGACGTGCAGAAGCATTTTGAAAGTCACTGTAATGGCATCTCCACCATTCAGTCCCTACTAGCTACAAGATGACAAGAATATTTTGATCACTCTGTCCTTGTAGAAATGAGGAAATTGTTTTCCTTTGTTACTTTTTGGAAGAGCAGGGTTTTCAATGGTAATTCTCAGCAAAGCAGGGCTTACTGATACCATTAAAATAGAACTAAATGTTACTTCGTTACAGATTTGAGTTCTTCTGAATCCTTGTTACTCAGTAAAAGAAAGACAAAAGAAGCTAATACTTTCTAAAAGCAATAAAGATTGTCTGTTTGCCACTTAATGTTATCAGAAATGGCCTTTAGCAGATTTCACTTCAGCAATCTCACTTATAAGAAAGCAAACATCGGAGGAGTAGAGAAGCTTATCTTGGGGAAATACAAATTTTAACAAGTCTTTTTATTCTTACACTAATGTTAAATTGTTACTCAGATTTTTTGAAGTAGTAAATGATTGTTTATTGGTATGCCAGATTTTTTCCACTTCTTGTGACATGCTGTGAACAGTAAAAGCTAACAATAGCTAGTGGCTGTGCAACACATAGAGAAGAGGTTTTGGTGTCCATTGAACAGTTGCAAGATGTGTTATTAGTGTTTGTCACTGAACACATGAGAATCTTCTGAGCAAGAAAATGTCAATGATTTGTAGCTAGTGACAGAATTTACATTTCATTGTTTTAGTTGGCAGGAAAGAGCCTATGGGAACATCTGCAGCACCCAATCAGGAGAAGAAAGACTTCAGAGAATCTCAACTACAACCAGCAAAATCCCAGAAGCCAGTATCTCAAAACTTTCCAACTTTTCTACCCTCAAGTAAGCAACAATTTACAAACTAGCTGTGTTATGTCTGCCCTCCATGCATGTTTGCAATGACTTACCTCAGGAAGGACAATGAATAGCTTTTCTAAACTACTGACTTATGCAAGCATACATGCAACATAAAACCTATTACCAGCTATCGTTTTCTAAAAGGGCATTGCAATGTGATTTATTGATACAGCTACAATCAGTATGTAACTGTTGAATAATTTCACTTTTTTTTTAAGTTACTAGCCGTCTATCATAAGGAATTTCTGTGGAAATTAAGAAATTGACATGATACAGAGCCAAATCCAAAGATCACTGAATTGTGCTCTCACACTTGTGCTTTCTGCTTTACGAGTCACTGGAGGAAAGAGTAAGGTTTTGATGCACTGTGTGCTAACTTTATACCTAAGTTTAGGAAGGTAGGAATAGATAAACAGTGTTCTGGTCATGCCTCTGGAGTGATAGTCTACCAGATGTGTTTTACAGGAATAAACAACTATTATCTTCACTAGCTATGGAAGTTGAGTAAATAGTCTAAGACCATGATTTCCCCAAATAAAAAATTTTACAGGAATATTCAGCATCCTAGCAACCAAAGAAGATGTGACTAAGGATACATCTCTTAAGGAGTGGGGATGATCATGTTTGCTCCCTGCCTTTCTTTTATTTTAATGTACCCAAGGACCCTGTGGGCAGAGCCTGAATTGTGTCACATCACTGTGAAAAGCAGATGAGATAAATGGAAACTACTGAGCTTCACAGTACATTGAGACACATTCACATGGTGGAAAAATAACTGTTACTTTGAGTGAGCTTTAAAGACGAGATTATATTAGAGCTTCCGCTATGGGATACATGCTTAGTCAGATAGAAGTAGTCTCAAAGGTATTCATGTAGCACATAATTCATGTGGATTGCTGATTTGGTTTTGAGCTTGCTCCTCAGACTGCTGTTAAAAAGTGTACATGAAAATTCTGGCAATATGAACAAGACATCGAATATGGCATACTTGTTCATAGAGTATAATGTGAAGTATCAGGAAGGATTTCAAATAAATTAAGTTCTGCCAGCATGTCCTAGTTAAAGTCAAAACATAAGTGTGGATTATTATTAATTACTATTAATTGTTTCTGGCAATGTTGTTTCCATCCTTAGCTCAAAACACCCACCTTCCATTTCTAATCTATCAGATTTCATGCTGTATCATTGCGTCACAAAGCCTTCCCAAAGTGTTATGGGTTGTCAGCAACTGGTGAAATATGCTGTATTTGAGATCCATGGCAACAATACACAAGCCATCAAACCTGTTTTCAAAGAACCTGGAGGTTTTTAGGGTTGGATGCAAAGGAACCTTTTATAGAAGCAATATCTGCCATGAAATTGGTTACATAGAATCTATAGCACTTTGTAAGAAGTATTTCTGACGTTCATAAATGTGGACTTTGGTTATTCAAAATGAATAGAAATATCAAAGTTACTCTGCCCTTCAAAGAATATGTTCATTTTTAGTAAGATATTTTCACAGAATCACAGAATCGCTC
>NW_010187374.1:0-3622 GCF_000695765.1 Mesitornis unicolor | reverse complement strand
AGGGTAGGGGACAATAGAGAGAAAATTCTGTTCCCTGGGCTCTCCCTGATCCTTAAACGGAGACGGCTGGTCATTTCTGCATGGACAGCACACAAGAGAAAAAATGCTTAAGGTTAAAGGCCTTAGAGATAAAACTAACCACTTAATTGCAGGTCTTTAATGAATAATTATCTTGAAAAAAATGTTTTGTACACATTTGTGATGATGAATAAGCTGTTCCACTCATCCATTTATTTTAAAAAATTAGTTTTGGAGAACTGATTGATAAAATATTGTTTATGTAGTCTAAACTTGTCATAAACCTAGCTTCAACCTTAAGCTGTAGGAAAATGTGGATCTATTAAGATTAGTTCATAAGATGGCCCACATTTTTCAGTTTGAAATATTTTTTCATGTTCTCTTAAGGATTTATAGCAGTCTTTCAATCTTGAAAGTGTAAAAAACTAGAAATGCACTGCATTATTAAATATTTCACTTATCAGTAAGATAAGAGAAGACAGGTGATATAAGACAGGTGTTTACTCTGTTCATACTGTTACAAGGAATCCTTACTGAAATTATTTGAAATATGTGTGAATAGAATTTGCTCCACTGAATTTTCCAAGTACCTTAACTACTATATTTTTTTTAATTGCTTATCCTTCTTTTGCAGTCTTATGCGATCAAGTAAAGCAGAAATCAGCAGTGACAGTGACAATAAATGAAGTATATATCTCTACTGTAAGGTTTCACTGTGCAACATTTATCAGGAAAGAAAGCAGGAAACATGTTTCATAAATATTTAGACATGTTCTTGGTCTCTGGGAAACATTTACTTCAAATTTAGTGTATTCAGACTTCATAATAAGATGGTATCATCCTGTTTGCACCACAAAGTTGGCCCTTACCTTCACAAGTTCCAATAGTATCTTTATTGGCCTGCCAGTAGAGCAAGTACTTCTATCCTTACATTAGATATTCTTTCCTTTCTCAAAATGTACCAAAAGCTTTTGTCTTTTAATACCTCTGTAAGTGTGATGTTCTTATTAATTAAAACAAGAAAAAAGTATTATTCTGTGTTTTCAACATACAAGCCTACTCTTTTCTTTATTTGAAGCAAAAGTGAAAAGAAACTGTGTGGTATCTACCAGTACATCACAGTAATGACATTTGTAGAGGTAGTCTTAGATAAGGAAACAAGATCAAAGATTAATCAAATTATTTTATAAAACTGCTTGAGACATATAAGTTGATCTTCATACATAAAAACAAGTAAGTGTTCTTCATTCTGAAGAATAACTGAAATACTAAGCTGCAAACATGCTTAAATTAAATATGCCAAGAATGATCATGCTTGTGTTATAAAATAACTCCTACTAGAAGTGCAAGAGCTCTCACTTGCTATGTGTAAGAAATCAGACAGGGACAGAAACAGACTAGTATGGCTGAGTAAGGATCTCCTGGCCAAAATAAGATGTAAGAACGTGATGCACAGGCATTGGAACCTGGACAAGTATCCTGGGAAGAATACTGGGACATTGCATGGTTGTGTAGGGCTGGGATCAGGAAAGCTAAGGCACAGTTGGTGCTGAATTTGGCAAGGAATGTGAAGAATGATAAGAAGGACTTATACATGTATGTGGGTCAGAAAAGGAAGATTAAAGAAAATACACTTCCCCAGTAAATAAAACACAAGAAAAACTGACAACCAACATGGAGAGGGCTGAAGTACACAACACTTTTTTCTTTGGTGCCTCAGTTTTCACTGGGAATTACTCTTCCCACATCTCTCAAGTCCCTTAACCTCATGGGAGGGACTGGGGGAAGGAAGTCCATCCCATCATAAGAGATCATGTCTGAGACTGAGTCACCTGAACAAACATGAGTCCATGGGACCTGAAGAGATGCATCTCAGGGTCCTGAAGGAAGTGACAGAAGTATTTGCTAAACCACTTTACATGAGCCAGCAATGCTTGCTTTCAGGCCAAAATGCCAGTCATGTCCTGGTCTGCATAAAAAGGGGCATGACCAGCAAGGTCAAGCAAGGTGACTTTTTCCCTTTACTCCACTCTTGTGAGGCCCCACCTGGAGTACTGTGTTCAGCTCTGAAGCCTCCCACAAAACAAAAAAAAGGAACAGTTTGAATGGGTCCAGAGGAAGGCCACAAAAATAACCAGAGGCATGCACCCTCAGCAAGTTTGCAGATGACACCAAGCTGTGTGGTGCAGTTGACATTGCTGGAAGGAAGGAATGCCATCCAGAGGGACCTGGACAGGCTGGTAAGGTGGACCCATGCAACCACATTGTCTCCATTTAGGTCTCAGGGCAAACCCAGGGAGCAGAATTTTCTCTCTGTTGTCCCCCACACTCTCTCTGTCGTCTCCCACCTTCCCAGGCGAGGATTAAAAAAAATGGGAATAGAGAAAAGATGCTTCACATAAGGTTGGAAGTTAAGACTATAACAAGTTTAATGAAAACAGCAAGGGAAAGAAAAAGGGAATTCATAAGAGACAAAGGATATTTAACTATATAGAAAACTCGATCCCAGTAGTCTTGAGTGGAGTGCCTCAGGGCCACTGTAACTAATCAGAAGGGACCACAATGGTGCCAGGGAGCAGATGTTGGTGGATGCTGCCGAACACGTGGAGGTAGTCCCAGCCATGCCGAGATGCAACAGAAAAACCTGCCATGGAAGCCAGAAAAACCCGTGAAACCTCGGGCCTCGTCAGTTTCTTAGACTGTGGCCAGAAAAGGGAGGGAACGTGTGTTGGGTTTTCTGCGAGGGGATTTTGGGTTGTGTCTTTGGTAACAAGGGAAGGGCTATGGAGTTGCCCCTTTAAGAAACTACCTGAAAAGCTCCCCCTTTGTCTTTGTCAGACCCACCTCTGACCAGGGCCAAGCCAATCAGCACCCCTGTGAATTCATGTATTTAAAGGGAGTGCAGGGCATGCCTCGCTCTCTCTCTGGCACCGACCCTGACCAGCGCGGCCCAAGGTGTGGGTGGCACGGCCTCGGCCTTGCCCGGCGTTGGCCCCCCCCAACCACAATTTAAGCTTAAGTCCAGCTTACGAGGCACTGCTTTGGACACTTCCACTAGGAACATCTGGGGTCGAGTTTTGTATATACTTAAATATCCTTTGTCCCTTACTAATTCCCTTTTCCTTTCCCCTGTTGTTTTTCATTAAACTTGTTGCAGTCTTGACTTCCAACCTTGTGGAAAGCATTTTTTTTTCTTTCTCTCTATTCCTTTTTCTTAATCCTCCCCCTGGGAGGGTAGGGGACAATAGAGAGAAAATCCTGCTCTCCCTCTCTCCCTCTGACCCTTAAACAGAGACAATGGTGTCATTTAAAAGCTGTGAATAATTCACAGAATCACAAAATCACAGAAACACAGTATATTAGGAGTTGGCAGGGACCTCAAAAGATCATCCAGTCCAGCCCCCCTGCCAGAGCAGGACCACCTAAACTAGGTCGCAAAGGAACACATCCAGGCGGGTTTTGAGTGTCTTCAAAGGAGACTCCACTACCTCGCTGGGTAGCCTGTTCCAGTGCTCCCTAACTGTAACTGTAAAAAAGTTCCTCCTCATGTTCACATGGAATCTCCTATGCTCAAGCTTGCACCCCTTGCCCCTTGTCCTGTCAT
>NW_010187373.1:175208-234300 GCF_000695765.1 Mesitornis unicolor | reverse complement strand
TCAGGGAGAGCCCTGGCAGCTCCCGCAGGAGGATGGGGAAGGGGTAGGGGCCGCAGGTGTCCAGCTCCTCCCTTTCTCCAGCCCGAGGGCTCCTCCGTTGGAGAAAGAAAAATGAATGCGGTTGTGAATGGGCGAGCACCAGTGAGATGTCCGGGGATGCGCTGGAAGGGAATAACGGGGCTGGGAGTGAAACTGGAAATAAAAGACCCCGATTTCACTTCTCCTCTTCCAATGCAGTAGATTACCCCCGCCCTCCCCCTCCGAAAAATCCCCGTCCGTAAGCTATACGTAATTCTATACCCCTTTGTGTGCTTTTTTCGAGCCTTGTTTTGACATCCTACCCAGCCCTCTGCCGGGCACCTCGCTAGGGTGACTGGCCAGCAGTGCCACAGGCTGTCGGGTTCCTGAGCCTGCCATAAACCCCCTGCAACTCCTTTGCTACCACTCAAACCCCGCTGCTGCCAGGACCAAGGCTGCAAGAAATGAACCGGAGAAGCTCACGTCTCACTGCTGATGCAGACCCCAGACGGTGCAGAGTCTAAAGGGTTAAAGCAACAGGATGAAGTCAGCACAAAACAGCCCACAAGGACTGGCAAATAAATAAATCATCCTAACTACGTTATTATCATGGCTTGCCTGAGCTTCATTGTCTCTTTCTTTCTTACCTGAATATCTGTTAACGTTTTTCTCCTTGCTCAAGAGAGGCAATCAAAAGAGACTGGGAGCAGTAATTGGCTCCTGCCCATTTTGGATGTTGCTAAAAATACTACCTTACCCTTCCACATCTAGAGGTCAATTGAAAAATCAAAATACTGAGGTAAGCAGTCCTACAGACTGTTCTGGTGAGGATATTTCTTCCATTTCTTCTCAGAAGGAGAATATAAAACTACCTGATCGCATATAAAACAAACTCTCTTACATTCTGCCTGCAGTTCAGCACCCTCCTCTGCACTGATGGCTGCAGCTCCGCGAGGCTTTCCCAGGCACTTGGAAATTGCATTTCTCAATACAGCTTTATAAGACTGCCAGATGTACTCTGCACAGTTCCGTCATATCTCCTAGCTCTCAGGCAGACAAAATTAGCTTTGGTACAGCTAAGAAGGAGATGATGTGTTTAACGCATTGCAGTTTGGATACATGTCTGTACCTGCTTCCTTTTGTCTTGAGGGAAGGTAGGTAGTTCAGTTGTGCTTCAGTTCTTTGTCTATGAAATTGGAATAGTATCCTATTTTCTTTGCAGGCAGGAAGAAAAGCTGATAGGAGTACTTACCAACATTAATTTTTTCAGATGCTGTTATGGTAGAATTCTCTAAGTGGATACCTTTTAAAAGGTACAAAATAGTTATTATTTAATGTTCCTCTTGCACATACATAAGAGAACAGCATAAAAACATGCAACACATTGACTGAAAGTAAGATGAAATTTCTTCTAACTCTACAGTATCTTCTCCCTGAGGATTTCAAAATGTTTTCCAAATTAATGCTTAAACTACAACACTTCGTGATTTTTTATGAGAAAATAGGCACTCCTCCTATTTCTAAAGGTTAGGACATGTAATTGACTAACAGAAAACATTCCATTTAATGTAGGTCACCAATCGTATAAAGCAAGCAGAACCAAGATGCACAAAGGAGTATTTCTGGAGATCTTTCATTTAACTTTTGAGGAAACATTACCATTTCAGGAAAAATCAGTGCTTTTTGCAGACAATTTGGAAAGGCCAGACTTGACAAATCAGTGACAATTACTCAACTCATTCTGTGACCAACACCCCAACGACAGAAGTGTCATTTAAACAGAGGCAGAAAATGTGTCACAGAGAATGCAAGTAAGTGGGTTGCCTCGTTATGATCTACTTACTAGGAGACTTTTAACGAGTATGAGTTGGAGTATTAAATCTTTACAATATTTGGTCAAAAATGAGTAAAGCGGCCAAGGTCTGAGTGATCATCTCACTATCCCGCATGAACAAGGAGTCTTTTGGTAAAATTGCATGACCTGAGACTTGACCTAAGAAAAGAAAGTAGAAAACAGACTTTTTCTAAAGATCTAAATATTTTGAAACTCGTTTCCCAACTACCCTGCTAGTGCTAATCCTGTTCAAACTTAGCCAATGAATTAAATTCTATTAAACTGGAGGGTGGAGAGGTTGGGAGAGTATTTGTGTGTGAGCACGGAGAGATGAGTGTCCAAAGCTTCCATGGGTCTTGCAGAACCAGATATTTTCCATACCAGCTACACTTCTCCCAGTCAGCTTTCCCAGCCCAGTACTACTGTTTGACCACTCTCCACAGACCACTCTGGAGAAGATTACTGTTCCCCATGCTCCTGGCTGGGGCCATGCCCCGATTCCTGCAGGGCTGTGGAGGCTGTATTTTGTGATGGTTTCAGTAACTTGCATCTGACCGGAGCAGTCTGTTGCCTGATAGACCAGACGGCCATCTAGATAAGCAAACAATTGGCCTCTCCCTCATCTTGTAGGTGTCAAGATGACCAAATTGCTCTGTCATCCCTCCATGCATTCCAGCAATGACCTTGTGAAACAAAACAGTATCACTCAATTGTTACAGAAATTATCCACCCTTGCCTTAGGAAAGAGGTCTATCTGTAAACATTTGCATTTTTATCACCTCAAAATTCTTTCTTTTGGCTGTTCAGGAGCTCAGGATTTGTGCATAATTTGTTTCCTTTTGTGAATGCATATGAAGATTTAAAATACCTGAACTTTTTTTTGCTCTATTCTACTTCCCTCACATTTTTGTTTTATGTTCTTTTACTGCAATACTGCAGGATCAGGAGGGTGAAAGATAAAAAAGAAATAAACAAATAAATGTGAGAAGCAACAGTTATTGCATAAATAATTTTTCATATATACTCCTTTTGAAATATATCAGAAAAAATACACTGGACTTCATACGTTAATTGTTTCTTCTTTACCCATTCTTTTCAGGAGCTAGCACAGCACAGCAGCATTACAGCCCCAGGTCAGATGAAAGAGCCAAAAGATATTTAATGAAAAAAGATGTAATGTCTACATGCAAAGTAAAAGAAAAAAATAATAACAAAGCATAAAATCCTGGAACTGATGGCGAATCCAACCAATTAAAGGACTTGATTCAGTCATGAAAGAGAAGAAGATAAAAAAGAGAGCAGGGTAGGATAACCATACTTTACACTGCTATGAAGAGCAGGAAAAAAGCATGGTTGGGAAGCTTTTCACAATAAAACATTTTAAAAACCCAAACAGAATGTATGGCTATGATGAGATAGTATGACCATTACTGCCTCTTAGAAACTGAGAAATGACTGGTGAATGAATATGTGTTATTACTCTTCAAATAGCCTACTCGTAGAGACAAAAAATGCATACAGTGAGCACCCAGCTACCTCCACTGCAGTGGCTTTTCCTATATAGCACTTCCTCAAACTGATACTTTCTCCCACATGGCCAGACCCTTGCCACTTAATTGTTGAATTCCTGAGGGATGACCAAAGTCTTGTCCTGGAAGCAATCTGGCCCAGTTCACTGGGAGGGCTGTTGCCCTCTTCCTGGAGCTGCTATTACAAATCATCTCTCAGTGCATGTCCTTGGTATGAGTATTTATTGGTCAGGCAGCTCACCTACTCCCCCAAGACTCAAAATATGGGAGAATCCATTATACTTAACAAGGTGCAAAATTGCTTTTGGGGGTTCATGGCATGTACAATTCTGGACTGAA
Organism: Mesitornis unicolor; assembly: GCF_000695765.1. NCBI lineage: Eukaryota > Metazoa > Chordata > Aves > Mesitornithiformes > Mesitornithidae > Mesitornis > Mesitornis unicolor. The sequence goes on along the minus strand of NW_010187373.1, from coordinate 230,580 downwards.
ATAAAAATTGTTAGTTCATTTGATTTATGCTACTGTGGGTGTTTTTAGATGTGTAGCATTTTAAGGCTTCTCTTTGAGAGTCTCCTGCCATCTGATGTTAGTTTGTGAAGCTTCATTGTTTTCACTGGTTTTGTGGACCTGTTCCAATCCATGCTGACTGAGTAGCTGGTTCATAAATTATGACGTTGTGGTCCTCTCCTCTGTGATAAAGTGACAAAGGCTTTGTTTATTTCTCCTCCCCTCAAGATAAGCAGCAATACAGGTAACCAAGCTATCTCTCTCTGAGGCTAATATCAACATCACTGACCAGACTGAGTCATGCTCCTGACTCAGAAAAATTAGTTTTGGGAAGAGTAAATGTAGCCCCTCCTCTCTCTCTCTCATCAGTGCTGGGTAATTGTCTTGAGGAGTACAATAAATTGTCTCTTAGCAATGCTAAGTCAATCAAAGTCCTTTGGATAAGAAAATAGATAATTCAGTTAAGCCTTAGGTTCTTTCAGCAAACATTAGCTTTTCTGCCCCTTGGCAATTGTTCAAGATGGTTTTGAAACATTTAAGAGTCATTAGAGCTAATAGCTCTCATTCTGCATTTCCTTCAAGGAGGAGTATCAGAAAAAAATGCACTACCTTATTCTCACTACCTTATTCAAGAATTAATCATTCAAATGATAAACAATGACCAGAACATACTTGTATAAACGATTTGTATTCTTTGTTGATCAGATATAGCTCTAAATCTGTGATTTAATCAGATTTTAAATCTGTCTGATTTTAAGATACTAAGAAAAGTATCCCATCTACCTAAAATTGTACTTAAAAATAGTAACAATGACCTATTTTACATGCCTTGTTTAAAAATCTGTGCTCAGCCTGGGAAGCCTTATTCAGGAATAACCATTTCCAGATTACAAAAAGCAGATCTGAAGATTATAAAAATAAAATATTTGGATATCTATGAAAAGGTGTGGATATAAAATACCTAGTATCAAAGCCTTAAAGTAAACCACCCTTCATAGTAGTATAAATTACAGTAGAAGTATTACATAAAATGTTTGTACTTGTGTATATATATCAAAATCAAATATTCTTAGAGTGCTTAAACATAGGTTATGGGCAGTGAACAGAGGAAAGTCTTGACTGGGACATTGTCTCTGTCATCAGGTAATACTACAACTACAAATATTAAGCTGGGTAGGAACAAACCTTTAAAAATTATTTAGGATATTGCTTCTTGGTTCATAAAAATGAAGAAAATTAACTGTGTTCTTGTGACATCCACTCTATTTCTATTATGTACTGATAGAAAAGATCAATAGGATTTTCCTCTGCCTAAGTTCCTTTTTGTCAATTGGATAATATCGCAGCCTTGTGTTGAACCACCAGAGTTTAAATATATCATGTTAAGGACACATCTAGTAATAGGACTGCTGTAGGTTATTTTCAGGCTACAACATATTATACAGCAGTAAAAGCCACTTGGTTTAGGACAAGAGTGAATTAAAAGAGAGAAAAATATTTTGTACATGACAGCAGTCCAAACATCGATAATTTTGTTATCTTCAGTTCTGACTGGATTCAGTAAGAGTTGGACATGCTTAATAATTACTTGTATTAGGTGTTTTTGGCAACATAGGTGTCTGCCTGACACCTATGCTGCTAAAAATACCTTGGATTACTAAAAGGTATTTAAAAATAAATCCCCATAAAGGGCTTTTAGATTTGGTCAATTTGAGATCTACAGTAAATCTTAACTTTTTTTCCTTTTTTTTTTTTTTAACCTTTTCTGTTTCACTGAGCTTGATGTTCAAAACATTCAGGTCTGTTTCACTGTTCAACCAGTTCTAAGTGCCTTCTGCATTCAAGGCCCTAGGTCCCAGCAGTGGTGTCTGCTGTAAGCCATACACTGAGAGTGGTCCACCAGGATATTAGCCGGGCCCACAGCTGGTCTATAGGACTACAGTCAGGAGTAAATTTATGAGATGTCCATGACAGCATATGTAATGGTTCAAACAAATGTTAAGGGCTGATGATTATGCCCTAGCCCAAACATCTGAGAACCACTATCCTCGCACATTTGTACAGTTTTTGGCTATATATGTTGAAAACACATATTTACTTGCTGTTAGTGAATCAGTCTTTACAGGAACACTTGCTCTACAGCTCGCTGCAGAAGGACTTGCAATGGCATTGGAGTGTGGGAGGTTTAAATCAAGCTCAGCCAGAACCAGCTCTCCCCATCATCTGCTCTGGACTGAAGACACTAGAGGGAAGACTTCTGTTTCACAATGAAGATGACCCAAGTGTCATACTTCATGTCATATTTCTCTTCTGTACATGGGGAAAATACAGAGATAAAGCAATCAATGATTCAGTCGTGTTATAGTGCAGCTTCAGAAACAGCTGAGGTAGGCATTTGGGATCTTCTAGAGATCTTCAGAACTTGCCCAGCCCCGCACCAAAGTGCAGAAACACACTCTTCCACTCCCTATGTTCCCTTGCATAACTTCCTTTGCTTGTTTTCCCTTTATGTACTCTCTCCTTCACTTTTCCTTCAGTTTAGCTTTTTTTCACCAAGTAACACCTCTTCCACACTTCCTGCCAAAAAAAAAAAAGAACCAAACCAAACCAAACCAAACCCCAAGAACATCCCATGGAACTAATGCATCAGATGATGAATTTGCAGTTTGTACTGTTCGTGTGTGGTATTCCTCCTCTTGTCAGTAGGGTGGGATCCATTTGTCCTCATACAGGCATCTAAAAGGGACACATCTATACCTGTATTAGTAACCCTAGGCTCCTTTTGTAGTCAACAGTGAGAAGCTGCAGCCTCCAGAAGGCAATATATGTTATTCTAGGTTTAATGTTTGGAATAATTCTGCAGTTCAGGATAATTCTGCAGTTGTCTATATATCTCCTTTAGTTCTGGAGGCAAACAAGAGTGAGTAGTTTAAATGTAAATGTCTAACTGTTTGGAAGATTAACAGTGGGTATGTGAGATGAACTTTCAGACTGCATGGTTTTCTGGACTCGCTTAATCTACCAGACATTACTTTTAAGTGGCCAGTGAAGTGAAGAATGTATGGCAAGAAGCCAAAAGTAGAAAAATACACCAGGAGAACCAGGTTTTCAAAATACACATTGCCAGTGATTTTTCCTTAACATAACTTGTTTAATTAGTGCAACTTTTGCTAACAACTTTTAGTAATTAATGCACAGAAACTTGAACTGAGGTGAATAATCTCTATGAAGTAAATGATGTGATCTTAAGTAATGACATAAACGAAGCACATCTGATTCCAGTGGAGCTATCTGTGAGGAAAGGGACACTGGCATGCGGAAGGCTTGCAGGACACGGCTCCTGGCTTGAATTCCACTGAGCTGGTGGGTCATGGTCCTAATAGACTCATTTTAAACTGAGTAAACTCCCCTGAGACTGTATGCTTTGTTGCTAGACCAATCGTACATGGGAAGGAAATGTGTGTGGGTCCCATACTGGAGTTTCTTAAGAAGAAGAACATTTGAGATGCAGTGTGAAATTGTCAGCATTGTCACAGCCTCTTTGGGAAACGACACTGAGACTTAAGAGACAGCAAGACTTGCGCTTTGATCTTTCTAATCACTGTATGTTTGTCTGCCTCCCACCTTTATGTGGTTCTGTGGAAGTCCGCAATATTCTGCCAAAGTGCAGGTAAATGTTAGCACTCAAAGTGTCAAGAATCCCATTCAAAAATATAGTGTTGCTGGGTAAAAATAAGTACAAAAATATATAAATACACAAAGAGAACTTGCTTTAAAAGAAAATAGTAATTTAAAAACATGTCCAGCTAAAATTCTAAACCAGTATTACATTTAGCAAAAACAATAAAAATTTTAAACTTACAAACCAACACTAAAATGTCCATATATTCTGTCGGCATTAGATAATGCAGCTTGTTACCTAACACAAAATTGTTCCTTTCATTATTACTGATATTTTCCTCATGCAAATCCCTATCTGTTTTAATTTTGCTGAAAAGACAAGCAAAAACATCAATTTTTTTAAGAAAAAAATGTTAGTAGGTCTGATGGTTTTATATGGGAACCATACAAAATTTTATTCTCTTTTTAAAAAGAAACCAGAACTCTTCTGGTAAACAATGTATGTTAACCATGAGAAACTAAACCAGAAAAAACTTAATTAAGACTCTAAAGCTAGAAAACAGGTAGTATTGTGCAGATAATGTCATCCTTTCCCCTCTTTTCATCTTTTCTAAATTAGATAAATAACTACATGAAACATTAAATTGGCAGACAAGTAAAGTTAAGATAAAGTACCTATCTTAAACCCATAATGCCAGGAAATTTAGAGATGAAGCTACTCTTATCTAGTACTGCAGCACTTTAAGAGTGTGGGGTTTTTCATTGTTGACATAATACTGAAATAGGTAAGAACACAGTTAATTTTTTGCCTTTTCTTTGTTGTGAGGTTGAAGGGTAGGGTTTTTGAATAGCTTACCACAACATTTCTATTTTCTCCTTCAATGTGTTCTGCACATTGGAATGAATTCTTATTTTATTTTTGGTTTTATGGTTGACAAAAATAAGCAAAATTATGTGAGAAAGCAATGAATATAATATATATCTCATACGTGTACTAGATGTGGGTTTTTTATTATTCTGTTGCAAACTCCAAATAGAAACATGTATGTAGATTAAGTTAAACTTGTGCATGCCTTTGCAGGTTTAGGACAAAAACTGCCTACAGGAACTCACGAAAATATATTGCTTGCATCGTACCATGGAGTTTCTGTTTCTCTATCAGTATAGTAATTGTTTTCAATCTACAATATTAAAAAGCATTTCCCAGAACTCCAGTCTATTCCTTTGAAAATTTAAACATGTGCATTTATTTTCCATTGTTATGAGAACAAGAAATGGTTGGGGTTTTTTTGACATATTTCAATTTTATTGCACTGCTGAAATACATCAAAGAAGTATCCATTCTGTAACCTTGTAGTGTGTGTCATTTTCAGCACTGTTACAAGGATCAGCAAGTATTTTTAAAATGGAAATCACTGGACAGGTCCAATTTACTTCATTGTTCAACTTTTCCAGGTTTTTACCTGTGGCTCACCATGTGGAAAGGATGAACGACTTTGCTGAGTGTTCACCTTTTTCAAGAAGTGGTAGGAGGAAGGGAGGAAGGAAGAAAGTTAATCAAATCCTAATTCTATACATCCCTGCTTGGCTATCACTTTTTATATGTTGCCTATTATTAGTAGAAAGACATCTATTAATTCCACAAAGTAAGGAGAAATCAGAGAGGTAATGGATCTCATGCATGAGGGTCTGAGTCATAGTATCTTAGACAGTCATTCAGGGTCTGGTGCAATCTAGCCACCTCCTATTTTGCAGGGCTGTCTTTAGAGGTACTCTATCACTGTACAGGAACAAAAAACTATTTGAATGAAAAAACCCACAAATAATTAATCATACAAAATGCATTCCTCTGTATTTTTTGAACCATTAGTGAACAAGAGGTAATAAAACTGAATTCATCAAATTATGTTTCAAAGATATTTTTTTTTTAGCATTTAAGGCAGATACATCATTTTTATACCATAGTCTATATAAGCATCAATAGCATGGTCTGTTTCCTTTGGGCTTTAGTCACATGAGTTATTTTCTGTTTTATTTTGTTTTTAACATGACTCATGAGGTTTCTCTATACTTCTCCCTTCCTGATAATGCTTATTTTTTCTCTATTTTTGGCTTGCTTTTCCATTGTTATCTGTAGATTATGTATGTTTAGTTGATGACTGCAGGATCTCTTTAATTAATGCAACCATTACAGAATAGTTACCATATTTTGCTTTATACTAAATCTTTATTTAGTATTTAGTATTTATTATTTTATTCTACAGTGTTCCTATACTATGATACATTCTAGGCATTAATTATTATCTGATTACAAAACCAAAAATATGTTTAATGTATAGTTGGTCTTCCCTGAAGAAGGAGAATTTTCATGTTATCAAACGCAAGAAGCAGTTAAAGGTGGTATTTGTGTAAACCGTGGAAGATATATAGAAGGTTCATGAAGATTCAGATGAGCTAAAATAATGTTTGTGTACATCGATGAGACAATATGCTAACTTTGTATCATGGTTAAAAAGAGAACTGCCTTCTAATGGACTATCAATACAACAAATTTGAGAAAAACTAATTCACTAAGCACCAGATACCAGTTGAGTAGGCAGGTAAATAAATAAAGTAGTACTAATCTAGAATGAGCATGGCAGAGTCAAACTTCTAACAATCTAAAGAACAGCTAGGGGAAAGGAATTCACATTTTATTATTTTCCTCCCTGATATTTGGGGTTCTCCATAGTTAACATTTATCCTAACAATGTGTTTAATATTCCTTTGAGAAACAGATGATACAATGAAAGAAAATATGCATCCACAGTGTATAAGATCAGTTTGTTCTCTAAATGTTAAAATTTCAATTTCCTTAATAAAGTTTAAAATCCTTCTTTTTACAGATAAAATCTAACCTACAAAGAGATATTTGTTATCGTTTGGTACACTTACAAAATTTCATATATAGTTCACACATTAAGTTTCATTTTACAAGATAATAACAGGGATATGTTTTTATTAATATAGTTTGATATAATTGCTACTCCCTATTTAATGATAGCATTACCTTGCAATTAAACAATTTGCTTTACCCATACAAAAGATTTCCATGATATATTATATCTTCTTCTCATTGTCCACTGAATTGCTGCCAATTCTTACTTGAAACTATTTGCCTTTCCATCACACTCTTGTATCCTCTTATTTAATGAACACTTAAGTGTTCTCCTGAACTCTGGATGCTTGATGTCAGGCTTGCAAGGTTCAAAACATTTGATTTGTTGGGTCATGTCCTTTGGAAATAGAAAACAGTTCAAAAAAAATACTGTTGCCTCTGAAGACTTGAATGGGATATAAATTGTCTTTCATAGCCAGTATAAACCCATGAGGGCTATGCCTCTGTAGGATAATGATGAGACACTTTATAGGAGAAGAACTCAAGTTTCCATTTTTAGTGGATGGTTGTCTTCCTTCAATCAAATCCAACCAATTCTATAAAGGTATGTGGTCTTTTACTACCAATGTATGTAGTCTCTCACTACCATGTCGTGTAGTCTTTCAAGAACTCTGTGTGTAGTACAGTGTCTACTCATCAAATCTATAGCCAGGCACCACTTGTATAATGGTCTGAAGTGCTGTGATGCAACTGAGTTTTTACATCAGCATTACAGTCTATCTGACAGAGACCACTCCATTTTTTGAGTGTGTTTTTCAGAGTCTTTGTCTCCTGGTTTGTTGTTGTTGGAGCTGCTTTATTCATGAAAGCTTGAAAATACAAAGTATTTTCAATACAAAGTACAAAGCCCAAAGTCCTAGAAATGTAAATCCAGTATCTATCTGAGGCATGAAGGAAACAAACCAAATTCTATGTTAGCCTTACATCTTCTGAACAGGTTTTGTGCTAAAGATGAGAAGGAAAACTCTTCTGTATGTATATTTGACCATACAATTTAATTTATTTATGAATGCAGTGCTCTTTTACTTGTATCTATTCATATTTGTAATTCTCCTGTAGCTGACAGACAGTAACCAACACACATACATGACAGCACAGCTTACCTAACTCCAGCGTGAAATCCTGGTGGATTGTAGGCTCTTACCTACATTTTTTTTCCCATCAAATACTCCATATTACATCTAGATTTTGTTAATGCAAGGCACCACTTCAGCCAAATGGCCTCTCTGAGTAAGGCAGAAACATTTTTTATTTTCTAGGGCAATTAATTAGACATCCACACTGTCACTCCCACACTTAAATTAATCTCCATATGTCCAGTTATCACAGCAAAAAAAAATAAATGAAAAAAAGAAGCTGAAAGGAAAGCTCATAACTACATCTCTGTAATGTTTTCTCAGACTCCTAAATTTCTGTTAGGATGTTGGGAATTCATAACCTCACTATTACATGCTTAACTAATCAGCACACTTCATAACTTCCACACAAACAATGGCCCTGTCACTTTTCATTATAAATTTAAAATAGAGATGGAAAAAGAGAAGTCTCACTCATGAGACTTCAGTGATTTTATTGTATGTAGTTTAGGACAGTTAGTATTTACCTGTGAAATACTACTTTCAATTTAAATAGCACTTTTCAAGTTACTTGTTTTGTGATGTATTATCTTTGGTTCACTCAATTTCTTGTTTCATTTCCTTGCTAATTTGAAAAAAAAAATCCATACTTTCTCAGTCATTTTTCTGAATTGCCAAAGTTCTAATAGGTTTTGTTGGAAACTCTATTAGATCACTTTTTAATTTAAGTGTCTTCTGTGATGTGTGGTCTCAGGAAAAAAAAAGAAAAAGAAAAAAAAGAAATATGGAAAGCACATCTGAACTAGTGAGGCACTTCAGTGTGGAAAGAACTTGCAGATAGTGAAATGTAGAAATGTATCTTGTAACAGCTTATGTATCCCTGTCCTGATACTGTTGTTTTCTCTGCATAACATTCTTGTGTTTTAAGGCACTACAAATGTTTCCAAACAAAAGTTTCCATCTGTGCCCCAGCATTGTGGTAGCACAAGGGGCACTGACTGATGAATACACAGGAGGGAACAGACTTCACCATGTAGGCATGAATTGTTTCTGCAGGGCTGCACAGGCAGCAGGAGACAGACAAGTGCCCTCTTTTAACTGGTGCACACCATTGTTCAGGATGCTTGCCACACAGGTCTGGTCGTGATAAGGAGTTTTTTTCCTTCCAGGCTTTGGAAGGAATATGGCAAATGAATCTTAACCCTCTGCTGAGGCTGTTGAACTATGCCAGTACCATTGATCTTTGGCCTACAGCACTACAAGGCATAGCAGGTACCTGAAATCCAGTGCCTTGGGACCTTGTCAACCTGTAGGATTTTATAGCCTCAGTAAACACAACTAGACTGAAGAAAGGGTTCAAACCTTTATGTAAATGTCTTCTTGGTATGCCTTATATTAGTTCTGTAACTTCCCTGTCTTAAAGGCTTCAATTTTAACTTATACATTTTCTTGAATCTCAGCATCTCACTGCTGACTTGGTTCAATGCCTTCTTCCAGCCACTTCCTACTTGCTTGATTTTTTTAATTCCAGCTGGATTATTCTCCAGGTATTGCTTTGAAAGAAAGAAGACTGCTTACTTATAGTCACATATATGCTTTTTTTATATATATATATTTTCTTTTCCATATGAGGAGATTGGAGAAGGGTGTTGGAGCATAATCAGTTATATTCAGAAGCAGAAGACCTCTCTCCCTCCCTTTTTTCTTCTTTTTCTGTCTTTCTCCCTTCTCTCCCATCCCTCCCTTCCTCCCTTCTTTTCTTCCTTCTCTCCTGCCCTGTCCATCGAACCACTAAGGAATTCAGTGAGATTTCTGAATTGATTGTAACTATGTAACTAGACATTAAAAAAATTTTTCTTCTGTGTAAGAGCAAATAGGAGTTTAGTGAGAAAATTTCCATGGAAACAATAGTTCACTGACAATGAAAAATATTTCTCACCACAATGTGCTAAAAATAACTTCACAAATAACTTCATAAAATTGAACATTTTTTTATTGATAGCATGGCACGCAAAACCATTGCATTTTTCATCTGGGGGATAATATGGCTCACTCTGAGTACTGCATTCCTAATTCTTGAATAAGTTGCCTTTGCTTTTGCCAACCTGCTTTTTAAAGCCTATTCTGAAGTTATGTATTCTTATTCATCTAGATATGAAGATTACAAAGCCAAATGGGCTACATTGTGTGCTCGCTGGCTTGCTACTTCCCAAATTCTTCTGCATTGTTGCCATTTCACAGCAATACTGAGATCAATTCCCTGGAAAAAAAGCAAAGAGCTTGAATTTGCACATTCTTTGCTATTGCAAGAAAACGGTGTCTTCTTCTACCTTTCCTACAATTTTTAAAGAAATAAAGGTTGATTGGCAGTTCATCTAAAAGGCACAATAGAGCAGTGAAATTGGATAAGCAGTGCACCTTTGTGAGAACTGTCACTGCGCTCTACATGCTACTGCTTCCTCTGTCATTGAGCTTATGAAATTCCCTTTGGGATCTCAGTTTTATGCTAGTATCTCCAATAATCATGCATGTCCTTAGGGATTGGGTTGTTCACAGTATTTAGTTTTCAAGTACAAAGATATAAGCATGTGTGATGATTTGGGTGTTTAGCTATCTATAGTTGATTTATACTGGTTGATATGATAATGCATACACAAGTTGGCCGCAGACTGCAATTCTGTAATGGTTGTATGGCCATACTTTATTTCACTTTGTGTTCACTTTTCAGTGAACTAAAATTTCACTGGAATTATCTGTATAGGGTGGTTTGTTTAGCTAATTGAAACATCATAATTATAGAAGGAGGAGTAAGTTTCTATGACATGAAGTAGAACCCTGCAGAGCACTTGATCAATAAAGGTGTCCAGCAGGGTTTTGTGGTCATCTGATGGAACTTGTCTGACAGACAGACTGGAAGGTTTAGAACAGAAAGAGTTAAAGTAAATACATATACTTTTTCATTTTTGACAGCCTACTTAAGCAGAAATTGTCTGCAAGAGCAGTCTGAAGAAGAGGAAATATTCCTGTCTTCTTGCTGACTGCTGGGCCCTCAGGGCTTTCAAGATGAATGGGCTTAGAAGTACTGTGTTTAGATCTGCTACTTATAAAGCCACTTCTGACTATCTTTGTTTTCTCCTTTGAGTAAATGAAACTGTATTCTTGAAAAGGTCATGCAGAAGTTCAGTTGCTTATAATTACTGTGTGTTTTTTTCTGACCAAAGGTATGTCTAAATTATGGTGGTAGTTGGAGCTGCATCCTATGTAGACATAGCCAGATTGTGGATTTGGCTCTTAAGAGAAATGTTAGATAGTTGGTCTGCATTGTCAAGTTGAAAAATAGCACTTAGATTCTGTCCGGATGGTGGAGGTCTCAACATGGGAGTCAGTAACTGAATCCCCTAACGTATATGAGTGTGTCCAGAATTAGGTTTTCTATTAGGTGTTGCAAAGGTGAACAATACAGGTTATGTTCTTGGGATATCTTCTCTGCCAAGGACCTGCCCTTATATGCCTTAAATACCTTTAGAAGTGACTTACAGAAAGTTAGGGAAACACTTAAACACAAGAGAGCCTTTAGGAGGTCAAGGCCAATACAACAAGACTGCATAGCGTCCTCCAGTCATACAATGGCAAAGCAAATCTAATGCTCTTTTGAGCATGAAATTCCATTAAAAAAAAAGGTTTTATATGTAAAATGGGACATACAATGATGTAATAATGACAGCTTTATCACACTGATAAAATGAATGCTAATAATCAGTGTGGTTTTTTTCAATGTTTTGTCAATCTATGCAGTAGGACTTCTTTACTTTTAAATCAGTGCAGCTTAAGCTGAATATCTGTGACATATTATGTACTGGTGGGAAAGAAAACGCCTAGAATTTGGATTCTGGAGAAGAAAATTGAGACAGAACTCCCAAATGAAGGTTTGACTGAAAGAACAGATTGGAGGGGGAGGACACACTCCTTATTTACAACTTTGAGGCAGAATGAACACAATAGCTGAGTTCACTGAATAAGGCTAGTAGAGAAGTGCAAAGAAAATGAAACCTGACTTAAATGGAATTTCTAGGTTAGGTAAAGATAACATGACGTTTTGTTGGCCATTCTGCATAGGGGTTTATGGCTAACAAATGGATAGGGCCAGCACCCACGCACCTTGACTGTTGAAAATGCCTTTTTTCTACCAATGGCCTTTGCTGGAAGAGCAAATTGCTTTTAAAACTAGTCTTAATATGCAGGTTTTATTATATAAACATGTTTCAATTAGGCACCTCTGCACTGTTTGAGTGACTGCTTAATTTTATAGTGCTTAGAAGTTTTGTGGCGATCTCATTAGTGATCATACTTAAAAATATTTGCTTTGAGTAGACAGTCCTTTCTGCACAGTGGATTTAATAAATACCCTGAGCTTCAGCATTTGCACTCAGAACTCCTTTTAAGTGGATTTTGGAATGTTAAATTGAACATACACTACTGCCTGTGATCCAGAGCTGTCACCCACGTGAAAGATTTTCAGCTTCTGTTTGTGCTCTTCACTCCACTGGCAGTGTAGGTCTTGCATAATTGATTTAAGCTGACTGTCAAAAAGCAGTTTTCTTTGCTACCTGTTAAAGATACCAGTAACAGCTTATGCAGAATATGTAGACTGTAACTTGAAAACCCTCAATTTAAGAAACTATTACACCACCTCATATAACATAGTAAACAGTATGTAATGTGGCATACTTGAAATGAGCTTGTAATATTGAGCATCTGATACAATAATTATTTTAACTAGATCCCTTTCTTTGCATTAGCTGAGCTTACATCCAGAAAAACATATACCTATATGTGCTTTTAGTGATAATTCATTTGACCCTGATATTGACCTTCAGCCAAGACCTAGTAGCCATTTACATTGCATATATCTAAGCTTTACTCTAGCAGAGTTTAGCTTGATCCTGGAAGATCTGAACATCCTCTCCAGAGGCTTACCCTGCTCCTGTGGATTTTGGAAAGTGAACGCATGCTGAAGTGCTATTTATAAGCTGCAAATGTAGGTAATTAATTCCAAAATATGGAACTCCAAACTTGTCATTGCCTGTGACTATGTTGAGATGGTTCTGTTTCTACCAGAAGAATTCTGTGAGTTGGCATAGGTCTGACCTGAGAGCACTCAGAGGCTCTGTCAAATGCACAGGAGTAATTGAAATGCACAAATTAGCCATCGACTTCCAAAGTGTGGATATTCAGCTAACCCACTGCATGTATTCAGAGAACACCAGCTAGCGAAAACCTAACCCAAACACCAACGGTGACACTGGAAGAGACAACCCCCTTTAAATGTTAACTTGGCTAAATCTCTCACCTGGTATATGGGGCACGAGTCTGGTTTCCTTCTGTAGGGGGTTTCAACCTGCCACTTCCTGGTGCAAGTCTGAAGATCAACCAGTAGGATATTCTGTGTTGGGCTCTTGCAGCCATTTCTGACTGAAGATGAAAAGGAAAAGTCATTGTGTGGAAACACAGGTCAGGCCACATCCAGGGTGCCAGGAGCTCTAGCGTGTACTTGAACATCCATTGTGTCTCTCCTTCCAGGCTGATAAGGAGAGCTCCTTCTGCTTGGACTGCTTCAGTTCTTCAGCTCATGTGTTCTTCTCACAAATGGCGTGAGGCTTTCCTCATCCTATGTTCTTCAGAAGTGGAATCGACTTTCTTCTTGTAATGGGGAGAGGAAATGGTTTTTTTGTAGTTGTTGGTGGTGGTGGTGGTGGGTTTTTGGGTTTTTTTCCACATAATATTCTAGTCTCTAACTACTGTTTGGGATAGTTTGGTTGTTTGAGTGCGGTTGATATAAATAGGTTGTCAGTTGTTTCATTCAAAACCAAAACAAAGCTGAGAAAAGATGCAGTCTAGACTAAAGGAAAGGACTGCAGGCTCTGTTAATACTTCTCCAACTTGGCAACAGAGGTTGCTTGAGGGACATGAGTCAAACATTTTTAGACATCTAACTCTCATCAGCACAGGAAAATGCTGCAAACCTGTTCCAGTGCTGCTAATAGTTAGTTTTCTCCTCAGGTGCTGGCAGTGTTTAGAGTCTTGGGGTAAATAAAGCTACCAGCATTTTCAGTGTTGTTATCCATTCAGAGCAGGCCTGATCTACACTACTTAAATGTTAAAGGCCATCTGTGCTCTGTTTATGCTATGGCTCCCAGCTTTACTGATACTAAGGGAGATGAATCAGTCAAGATTTTAGGCATTGCCGTGGTTTAGAGGCTTATAATTCCTTTTTTACTGAAGTTTGCTCCTAGAATGTAGTGTCCACACTGCTTTCACTGGGCTTGCCACGCTCTGCAAGCTGCCTTTGTAGCCTGGAGGTGTAGTAACGTGTTTTAGCTACTCCCTAAGAACTGGAACGATAGTGAAAAGTACAGGATGTTCTGCAGGAATTCAAGAGGTGTCATGTGGTGGGCCTTGAAGAAAACCTGCTCTTCATTTTGGTCCAGGCAGAAGGCTGCTATTTAAAAAGAATTGCCATCAATTGTCATCAATGACGTAAGAAAAATATTCTGTTATATGAGAATAAAAATTCATTATATATTATTTTTTTTCCATTAAAAGTTAGTAAATCACTTTTCTTCGTACCCTTAAGCTAGATAATGAACCAGACTACATCAGTATAGACCTTTGGACTTCAGTTGGATCAGAACACACTTTCACCATATTAAACTGTAGATGACTCTATGAAAGCTTTTTATTTGTGTTTAGTGGGTCAAATTCATAGCTTCTGTGACATAAATTAGGTTCTGAACCTGTGAATGCTCACATATGGTGCTTTGCTTTGTAAATCACATATGTTTTTTCAATATACATTGTACTGCAAAGTAGAAAACTACTTTTTGAGAGTCAGAGAATAAAAGGTTGATGTAAAGCACAACTGGAAAATTTCACAGTGCCTTTTATTGTGCTTTACATGACATAAAAATATATCTGGACATAGAGTGATAAGGACAGAAAGCTTGATGAAGACCCATGGCTATTTTGGTGACCTCTTGTGTCTACTTTGTTAAGTTTGCTTTGGTTTTATCTTGCTTTTATTGAATACTTCATATTTTTTAAATGTTCATGTATGTTCAAATATGATTTTAAATTTTAGTTTCCTTTAAGTTATTAGTATGTATTTCAAATTATATTTTGTCATAGAATTATCAGTGTGTAAACTTTAAAGATTCAATTTGACTTCAGTCTTGCTTGTTAAGTGACATTCTTGGAGATGCTCTCAGTGCATTTCAACTGGCATTTCTCTTTCAAGTTTTAGGATAACATTCCTAAAAATGGAGATTTAGTCTACACAGAAATTATTTGTCACTGACCTTTTCTATTGTTACTCTGCCAAGTCCCCAAGTCCAAAGTACTGTAGATTTGCCTTTTTTTCTTTTTTTATTTTCTTTCCCTTAAAGTTTTATTTGTTGCTGCATTCTTACCACCGTATATGGTGTCATTGTTTCACTTTTTCTATGTATTTTTGTGTTATGACTAGATTTAGTGGAATGATTGAAAACATAAAAGTTCTAAGCATGCTTTGTGGGATACTAAAGCAGTATTTAATTTCTGGCAACATGTTGTAGATATTATGTCAGCTGTGTTGCAAAAATACTTAATATGGGTAGGAGGAAGGAAGAGGAGAAAGAGACAAATTTTGCTCTTCCTTACATGGTTGTAGAAGGCAGACAAGGGTGTGGAAGGAGCAAATAACATCTCTTTTATAGCCTGAGCAAAGGTTTTGGTAAGACCACAGGGTAGCTGCTGTCAATTTGCCAATCCTGAAGTAGACTTATGGAAAACAATGGAGGAGAAATGGGGAAAAGGTCACTAGCTGGGCTGGACGAATTAATATTGTACCTGTCAAAAATGTGCACCTACTGACTTCTTTTCCTCCCTTTCTGACACAGCAGCATATCTCAGGAAGATGCTATGAGTAGCAGAATGCTTCCACAAGAAATCCTCAAACACCATAGAAGGCTGAATAACTGGTTTGTTCTTCCATGCTTTGCAAAATAAATTTTAAAAAAATGAACATGGTTTCGAGCATGAAGATCTTCCAAAGGTCAGCTTTGGACAACACAGAACACAAAAATGATTCAGAAAAAGGAATGCTTGAACAAAAAGTGGTTAGGTCAGTAAAGGTGCAGTGAGGTAGAGGGTTTTAAATAGAGCTTGAAAGCAAAGAAAGATGCTTGGCTGACATTGAGTGGGAGGCTTCCAAACATAGAAAGCAACATTAAAGAATGTAAAAGTTAAAAGAGTAGAAGGATGAAAGAAATGCAGAAAGAAGCCAAAGCTGAATTTTAAGGACACAAAAGGCCACTTGAAGTTTTCCAGTTCTATTAGATTATTTTTCTCCATCAGAATCTCCATCTTTTCAGTTATCTAACTTTTTAGTGGATTTCTCATCTTTCCTTTTGGAATGAGTTCTATACTAAACAATTTCAATGTATTTGTATTTAAAGTCACTGGGTAGTACCTGTTCTAGTCCCACTTTATTCTGATAGTGGAAGAGAACTTAAAAACAAATTTTCCCATTTGTCTGTGAAGCCAAAATGAACAAGACTGAGATCTGAGATTTGCTACTCAGCACCTAAATAGCAACTCCTTTTTAACTGGAAAAAAAATTACATTGATCCGAGACTTGGCTTGGCAGGTTTTAGATTTTCATTAAATATTGATATTCAGACATCATCTTTGCTTATACTGCATGCTGTTTCCTCTAGGTTTTAAAGAAGGTGGGGTTTTTGCAGAGAGTGTTGAAGTCAGGAGTTCATAACAACTTTACTTATTGATTTGTGATAGGAGTTTATCAGTGTGTATTGAACAATACGGATAGACTCAAGTATTGTGAATGATGTTTAAAAGTGGTGGTTTTTGTGTTATCAGGTTTCTGCCTCCAGTCATCTTAGAGAATGCTTTCAATAAAATCAGTCATAGTCTAATACATAATCTGCATAAATATCTTGTTAGGTTTGGTCAATGTGCCAAGGCATGAACAGTAAATTTTAAAGATATTACTATTTAAAATTGATTTAATCTTCCATCTTATTCCAGTTGTTTGCATTGTGTTTGCTTTCTAGTGAAACATATTCTGGTGATTTAAATGAAAAAAAAATCGCTTTTGTACATAGTCCTTCAGTTAGATTTTCCTGTTTTCAATAAATTATTGTCTTTTATTTTATATTTATCTTAGGGTTTAGGAAGAGGCAGAAGGAAGGCTGAGGAGAAACAATTTAAAGCTGTTTAGAAGTAAAATTTTGACGTATTGTGAAGATAAGGAAGGCCCTGCTTGTGTGTTTAGTTTCCTAAATCAGGGTCAGATCCTTCCTTGAGGTCATTACAACAGGGTACATTGGCTGCTGCGGTATATTGCTGTCTTGTGGCTGGATGTGCAGGGATTGCACAACTGCATGACCAACAAGTAATTTTTAACACGACTGGAAGCATATTTCGCTCGGGGTATAGCAGAAAGGGGAAGGGCTTCCTTCATCTTACTTCCCTATATCTTTTCTAATAAAATCACAAATGAGAAAATGAAATCAGCACTTTTTCATTTGTCAGTGATATCAGTACCCTGTGAGTTCATGGGAATGGAAAGTTCAGGATATCTGCAAAGTCAGCGATTCAAGTGGTGGTGGATGTGGCATGGTGATAAAGCTTGCATGTTGCTACATCAGCCTAGATCTAAGTGGTCCTGACTGCCACACAGAGCAAGTGAGAACGTGGAGCTGTACCACAAATGCCTACTATGAAGGTAATGTAAGATAACACCAAAAAGCATGTTAGAAAGCATAGGTGTAGGGTAGCTCTAATTTACATCTTCCCATAGCCACCCGCTCAAAGCTTTTCTTGCTTTCATTGCTTGCATGCAATACTTTTGGCTTACCCTAGTGTCACCTGCAGCACCAGAAGCACCTATGCTACATTACTGTCATATCACACATAACCATCCCTTCTGTATGAAATATCCTGTCAGATATCATCCACTTGCTAAAACGAAGCTGCTTGAATCTGATGCAGTCCTGAGCTACCAAGAAACATCTAGATTATACAACCACAGCCTCCCTGCCATCCTCATTTTGAGTGGCACTTGCATTGCTGAGACCATCATCCACCTTCTGCACTTTGCTGGACTGAATCTGCAAGTCTTCCCCCTTATGCTGCTGTTCATGACCCTCAAAAAAAAAAAAAATAAACTAACTCAAGAGGGCAAAAACAAGTGTGGCCAAGATAGAGAGCTCTGAGCCACAGATACACATTAAGCAAGCCTCTTGGACTATTAGAACAGTTTGTCAAAGGAGACAGTGGATTCTCTGTTCAACCCTCACAGACTGATTTTCTCTTTCATAGAGATACTGTAGCTCAGTCAGAAGTCATGGGCTTCATGCAAAAATTAGTTGGATTAAAATTGATGACCTAGATTATCACTGTAAATATATTTGTTTTGCAAGTGGAGTCCATGCAATAATCTGCTTATATCTAGCTGCAAAGAATAGGTAGGCATCAACATAATTTAAATAAAATAAGTCTAAGCATAGATGCATCTGGAAAAACATCCCTGAAGTCAGTAGAGCTATTCTGATGTAAACTGGCAGAGATTCACAATGAATCACAAGCAAGTCATAAATGCTCTTTCGAAAGAAAAGAAGACATATGGAATATTAATATCTTAGACAAAGAGTAAAGGTGAGTTACTATCACCAACTCATTTTGTTTATCATAGTAATGACTGGCTATGGAGGGAGGCAATTATTTCATAATTTTCCATGAGCAAGTTTTTCCATTGTGTCTTTTATGTCCACACATAACAATCGACGACGCAATGAGAAGTTGTAAAATAGTTTCTGAAACTGCATGCCACTGGCAGGCTTAGGTCAGAGGTAAATGAGTGTACTTGCTGCTGCACAGGGCTGAGCTGTCCTTGCTGCCATGCCTGGAGGCATGTCGGGACACACGGCTGTCAGCAGGTTCATCCTGTCCTGAGCTCCAGGTTGTGCCTTAGGACCCATCACCAGCACCGAATCTGTTAATCAGTGCTAACAGAAGCCTGAAGTTAGAATGCCAATAATGTCAGTCAGCAGATCTGAGAAAAGCAAGTGAAAAGAAGAGGACAGACTGAGCAAAGCCTAGATCTTCTATGCCAGGAAAAATGGGCAATAAATGAATTAACCTTCACAAGAGGCACAGAAATTTGGTGTCCAAACAAAACAGGAATTGATTGTTGAGTCAGTCCTTCCACTGGACTAAATAACTGATAAAGATAACGTCCTGAAGACCACCACCATCCCTTCCACTTGTTGGTGTGTGTCTGAGAGGGAGAGAGGGACAGGCAGGGCAGAGCTGGAGTATCATGCATGAAGCCAACAGATCTAGCTTGCCTGTCATCCATTTGTGCCTGGTTTGTTTGCTTGTTAACCTTCGGCTCTGGGTTCGTTAATTTTTCATTTTGTTTAACATTTCTGGGAGATATCTTGCATCTGTTTCTTAAGTTCAATGTTTTGTGGTGAGCTAATCCCCTCTGACTGCATGTAACATGCAGACTCAGCAGCTCAGCTTTTCTTCTTCTCATACTTTCCTGAAATATCAGGCAGCAGCATTCATATCTGTGCAATGACAGTGCAAGAATCAGCTTGAAAAGAGTTTCAGTATTGATGCAGTTCTAGTTTCTTTTCAGCTGAGTAGAAAAAGAACTGACTACTTTCTTTTTTGCATCAGCTTTAATTGTGAGTTAAACCATTTTTCTATACATTCACGTGAATTGTGCCACCCTGACAGCAGCAAGTTATGGAAATTAATGCAGAAAGCCAGCTTGAGCACTATGATTCAACAATACAAAACTGATTGGTTAAGATGGATTTACACTGCTTCATATTGCCAAATAAAATAAAGATAAGTTTTGTAAAAACAAATAACAACAGATAATAATTCAAAAGCTGTAGCCAGGACACATTTTCTTGTATTATCTTATTAATTATTTGCATATGCACCTGCTATCAATAATGCATCCTAAGCCATGTTTTGTGATGGCAATGAGAATTTTGATTAGTGTGCACTGCTGAAGAGATCATATAATTTAGTTTAGACTTGAGAGAAAAAAGTGGCCAGAAAGAAACGCCACTGCTAAGAGATTATGAAAAATACATTTACAGCAGTTACATTTGACTGGCATAAACTGTTTAATTGATCTACACCTGAGTGGAGCACTCCTCTTTTCTGGCATGACCTACTTGTCATGATAAAAACTATGAAGATAGAATTGAGACTTGATCTAATACAGAGTTGTGGCTGTGAGTGGCCTCTTAAAGTTCAATATGGCTTTGTCTACAACAGTATACAATGAGTCATATTTAAGCTATTATAATTTCTTGATTCTAATGAGATCTGCAATCTCCACCATCAGACATAAAGTCCATGGGTTATGGCGTCTCCAGGACAGAACAGAAGAGGGGAGAGGGAGCTGAGCATATACATATGAGGAACATGATGAAAATGAGACCACACTGCATGAATATAAGCAAAAAAACCCCAAGTTACTAAGAATGTAAGAGCTTTAATGGCTTCTTTAGTCTTGAGCACTGGTGCTAGAGAAAATAGAGAAAACATGCATTGACTGAGAATTCATTTTGCAGATCTGTGAACTCTTTTCTGCAAAATGCTGTTTGATCAGTTTTGACCACACCTTTCCTGTCTTCTAAAAAAAGCTAAAAGTATAAACAGGGACTTGTGGTTAGAAACTGACAACAGTTATTGGGTTGCAGGGTTACAGGCTGTAAGTATATAATATCTGTTAGTGTAAATGGATCCATGTTATTGTCAGCTTTGAATGTTCTGTGAGGTTTTCTCTAGGTACAGTCCCAGAGGGTGTTGTGTAGATCAACAGAGACTTAAACAAAAACCATTTTTTTGATGAACAACTGCTGAGATTGGTCTAAAAGGAAAAGGACTGAAATAATAAATAAAGTTATATGTGCTGAAAATGAGAATAATGTTTACAGCTCACTGTAATTTCATTGGGGGATCCATGGGATTTGGCTCTGCACTTTTGAGAAAGAAAAGGGGATAGAAGATGTCTTACAATAGCAATCACAGACCATAAACTGTGCAGAACTGCCCCTGTATATTGTTAAGTATCTTGGAGCTTGTTTACAAGGAAGAGTTACCATGTCTTCAGAACACACCTGCACTTTAGGTTAACTGGTTTGGATGTCCTTAGCATTGCAGTATGCATGATAAGGCTGATTCCACTTGCAACCATTTCACAACCTGAAAATAAAATAAGTACCTTAAAAAAATGAGCAGAAAGAGCAATATCAGAAATAGAAACTCAGCTCTTGAAATGCAGCGTAGGCTTAGGTCTCTTTATTAAAGCATGCACTCTTTAGACAAAATAAAATAAAGTAGACCTAAATGACCTGAACAGGGTTCTCAAATTACTGAGGAACCTAAGTTTTCTGGCAAAAGTGCCTTGCAGACAGTTTGGTGGTTAAGACAATATCCTGTGAGTGGGCAGGGGCTACTCAGCTTCAGCTCCCTGCTCAGTATATTGCAGGGGCAAAAAGTAATGTAAAATTCAGAAAGTTTCCTGGAAACAGGTGATATACTAATCCTTCAAACAATGTGCTGTTGATTAAGAAACAAATGGGGCAGGAGCTGAGATGGAAGTGAGGCAACAGGACAAAATGTCACAGACACTTGTGAAAATCCTAATGGTATTCACAAGTTGTTCTTACACCCATTGCAGTCACTGATAACTTTGTTGGTTGTTCTCAGAAAGCTGATCTGTGTGTGTAAGTACTGAGCCTGTTTAGCAGAATTTTACTGCAACATGACTTTCATTTTCTTAGTTTTTGGACTGCACAAAGCCTTACCAAATCCTCAAACTTTGCTTGCTAACAGAGAAAATACTGACTTGTTAACCAGTTGTCATGACATCTTCAACTGTACAGCTACCAGACTCCGGATGAAGGCATCTATTCACCTTGTCTGTAGAGAGACAGTAATAACATGACACTCCACTGGAACCTTCCTCTCATTCTTACTAGGGACAAGCACGGTAAATGGAGGATAAGACCTCTCTCAGACTGTCCAAAAAGGACATTTCTGTAGCAGAGCATGATATCATGCAAACTGGCATAACACTCATTGACTGGAATGGAAATAGACTGATTTATACAATAGATGTAAATTGAAAAAGAAAATCTTCTTGAGGAGTCTGTACTGCTCCTAAGACTCCTGGGAAAAAAAAATGCAAGCAGAGCAATGAAAAAAAAACCAAAACAAAAAAACCTAAACCCACAACATGTTAAGATTTTTACATTATTTTACAAAGTATCAATATACATACTGCTAAAATGAGTTGTAAAAGATGGGCTAATGACAAAATGATATATTAGATGATAGAATTAAAACCAGGTGCTTGCTACATTAAGGACACCTGATATTTCATCATCATCTATACATCTATCAGCATTGTGACTGAGACGGCATGTAATTTGCTACTGAAAGCATTTTACTGCAGTCCTTGGGTCTTCAGAAGCCATTAAAGCAAATTAGCAACAAAAGTTTAGAGACCAAAGATAGGCTGCCAAATAGCTAGGCATGCATTTTCAAACCCATAGGCATAGTAATACCAGATAAAAAACTTAACGTGTCCCTGCAGTTACAGTCCATGGCAAGCATCATGTCTGGCAATGATTATATTCTAATTGCAATAATTTTCCCCTTGAAAAATCTATGCCTTTAATAGACCTTATAGATTAAAGTTCAGTAAAAGTATGTATTTTCTTTAAAAAAAAAGTGGCAAAAGAATTTTTCTTTTTTGTAAGTTTTTTAAAGGCAATCCAGCTATTACTGATACTCTTAGCAGAAAATGGATGTAGTTTAGGAAAGCTTTTCCACTGAATTTCACTCTGGTATAGGCAAGCATGCAGGCATCATGTCTGTAGAATATGTGGTATTAAAGACAGGAAAAACATTTGGCAGACAGGAGTTACCTGAAAGGGAAGTTACAGTCTGCAGGATGCTGGTAAAGTAAGCTTGCGCTGTTTATGTCCACACCATATGGCCTGTGTATAAACACAGTAGATCGATACTTGTTTCATTCTTACCCAACATTCTCTTCCTCTTATTCCAATCTTCACTTCCTTGTTCACTTCTGCTGTTGAAATCAACAGCATTGCCTACGGACTAGACAGGCATGAGCACTAGAGTTTCATATAAAGTTGTAATTCACATCACTGGCTTTTTTTTTTTCTTCAATGATCAAAATTCAGAAAAGCCTACAACCCTTAAGCATATGAACATAAATTTCTCAAGACCAATTAGTAGCTGATTTCATTAGAACTATGCTAAAAGGGAATCTGACCACTTATGCCTAAGGAATGAATCCAGAGGAACAAAAAAATACTGTGATAGGTTATCACTGGACTGAGCTGACAGTGAGTGATTGGATGTTAGGTTGTCAACAGTGAAGGCTAACAAAACCATTCTTCAACTGAAACTGTAACCACAGCAGGGAGATGAGAGCCAAAGGCTGGTATGCTATAGAATGGCTTTGCTTTGTCTACTTTTTCTCCTGGAGGAATGAAAAAACGGTCACATGTCACTTTTTATCTCACTCCAGATACATAAAAAAAATGTTCAAGACCTGTATCTTTAATATTTTATAAGCATTTCATGTATCTTGTGTTTTAAAATAGAACTGTGTCAATAAACAGTAGAATAATATAAATAAGGGTGACATAATGGAGGGAAAAGCAGCAAAGTTACTGTTCTCTTTACTGAACATGAAGATTTGAGTTGTTGGCTGTTTTTTTTTAATTTCCCTGAAGTTGCTTTGGAATTCCCTGTTCATAAAAGAAGAACTAGATCTATTTGTACATGTAATTTTTGAATAAAGCAAGATGCAATGAAACTGCAATGTGGACTCACAGGTTGTGAATTCTCTTATTCTATAATATAAACACTTGTGCTCAAAATGCTCCATTGTAAACAATAATCTTTAATTAAATCATTGTTTTAATAGACAAGGCTTTAGTTACTATTTTTTAAAATACAATAGACTCTTCAATAGGCATTCCCTTGCTGATCAAACCAGCAGGGCAGCTCGCAGAAGGGCTAACTTGTTGTGCTAATCATTCATGTACTCTTATTTGTGATAGCCCTCTCATCAAAACATTGCTTGCAATTTATTCTAGCTCTGGGTGAGAATCATATTTATTTACGGTTATTATTAAAATTGTACATGTGCTTCAAATAAAATTAGTGTCTCATTTTATGTAGGTACGAACACATAGAAAAGACTGGTCTGTCTGTGAAGAGTTTTCATGATTAAAAAGATGCCTGGTTATTAGAGACACATGGTATCTGTATTTCAACTAAGACAGGGCTTTAAATTTGTTAGCTGACATTCCTTAGATGTGGCTCGACACAGAGGACTTTGGATTCATGCATGCTAGCCTCCATTCAGTTTCAAAACTCACTGAAATATCCTCTCTTCACCTCACACCCACTAAGAGCTAAATGTGAAAAAATGCAACAAAACAGAAGTGCAAATGTTTATTGCTTATTAACTGAGTCCTCTTCTATGGTGTGACTCACCGGTCTCTTCACTGGACCTCCAGTTATACTTGAAGTGTCCTCAGGAGCTTTGAATTAACCAGCAGGTTCCTACTTAGTCTTATAATCTACTCATTGCTGCATGGAGTTGTTAATTTCCTTTTTCAGTTTTCCTCATGTCAGAGGCTGATTACCTGACAGCTATTCCTGTCCATTTTAGTTTCATCAGGGAAACAGCAAATAGTATTGATAACATGTTGACCATTTCTATTCTGCCTTAAATCTGGAGACCTTCCTCCTTCCAGATGGTTGGCCTGCTGCTACTAAGTGAACCATAATTTGTAGTTGAGTTTCTTCTTCTTCCTCTCATTACAGCTGATCCGTAATACCTTCTATTCTGTTGCCCTATACATTGCCACAGAATAAGCTTTATTCTATTTGCTTCATCAGGTATTTGCTCCTGTTCTTTTAAAACCTATTGCAGAAGCACAGAGCTCAGAATAATCCAATTATCTTATCAAGAGGCCCATGTTGAGCTCCATGCCACTCTACTGAGGTGACTACTGGCATCTAAGCTAGGTAGAGGGTAATGCTGGCTTAAACATACATTTTTACAGATTAGTAGAGGTGCTCTACTAAGTACATGTCATGTCATTCAACACCCAAAATATCAGATGTGATCTTTCTCTTCTTTCCCAATGTGAAGAATGGCTGTTACGCAAACTGAAGAGAACTGTAATGCAATTTGTTACAACACTTCATGGCTTCTGTCTTAGACATGAATAAAATAATTATGGAGAGCTATGCCAAAGAGTTTCACCTTGTCGTTTTAAGTGTGCTTTCAGTGCAAAATAAGTTCAAAGTTATGATTTCACGTGCAAACTCATTGATTGAATCAACTGCTCAAACAACTGTTTGGACTAAACAAAATTTGCAATTTAGAGGCTTTTTTGTGTATATGCACTTTTTCACAACAGGAGAGCTATTGTCTTGATTTTGTCACTGAAAACATCCCTTGAAATTCAAATTAAAGATAATGTGTAACAGCATTGTATTATATTGTGTTTGAAGACCACTGAAAGTAGGAGAAATGATTAGAAGTATTCTACTTTGATAGCCAGGGGGATGGCTTTATTTACCTGGAATTACATACCTTGATGATAACTCCTAATGTGACAGTATAGCTAAAAGCACTGGCGTAGCTCTCAACCATAGAAACAAAACCCATGAGCATGGAGGCGCTATCACTCCTGTGCTTGTGAAAGCAACCTCTACTGGAATAGCATGTCCATTTCATATGTCCAGAGCTCAAGAGAAGTACTGAAAACTAAGAATGGGTGAAATGAAGAGTTACTAGGAGTAAGACAAATGTGATAAAGCAGTCTTCAGCAGACACATCATCTGCCTTTCAAATAAAACATGTTCAATCTTGAGGAACTTGTATTGGTTTTTCAGAAGAGATAGTTAGATATCAGAATAATTTACCAAGGCGGATTCTTAATCAGAAATGCTTAAATATAACATAGGGTTTTTGATGGTTTGTTTTTGTTTTTTTTTTAAACACATACTGTAGTTCAAACAGGTATAATTTGGGAAAAGTGGAGATCAGAAATATCAGTCATTACATTTAGCTGACTGATGTGCTATTGCTAGTCTGCATACCTTCTAATCATACTAAGGAGAAATGTGGGGGCAGAGAGGCATGTTAATCCTGTTTCTAGCTCTATCAGCTCACAGGGGTGATGAAACTAAAGGGTAAGTGAGAAGAGACATCAGACACTAATTACTATTACTACAAAAGCAATGACAAGTGTAAATATTTCATCATGGGTCTGAGTGATGTTGGATGCTTTTTCTTAGAAGTCTAGTTTTTGAAAATCAGTAACTGGGATTTTTAACTTTTCTTGAAACAGGAAAAGATCTTCCTAACTTTCTTCTTTCAAAGAGAAACTTAAAAACAAGGCACGGTTTCACCCTGAAGGCTCAGAAAGTGAGAGATAAAAGCATGCAAATATATAATTAAATAAAACATCATGATTTTTGGAGAGAGGAGCAATTGATAAATTTTACATGTTTGAGATTGGCACTACTGTGACTAACACACTTGAGTAATACACTGATCCGGGTACTGTAGACACTATGTCCTGTGCTTCACCTTTGGTGAACATGGGAAAGAACAGATATGAACCAGTTTCAAATCACATGAAAAGGACACTGTTGCGACTCAATGAAGTAGTGTTTAAACCTGAAATCACTTAAGATTTCCATGTTCTTTTTAATGCCTGTGAAAGGCATTAACTTGCCTCCTACAGAAAAAGGCAAGGGCTTCTAAAGCATGTTGAGGCTACAAGTAGCTGATATGAGCAGGAGGCAAATGACGGATGCTAGCACAAGCTATAGATTCTTTCAAGAACAACCTGCTTCTTTCCACCACGTCCTGCCCTTCTTAATAGTGTTGACTTCAACTAGGGCTTGCAAAAAAACACTTGCATCGAGCATTCATGAAGTCTGACTGGGTCCAAAACTTTTCATTGCCTCTTTGCTTCTTGTGCTTCGACTTGGACTCAGAACTAATGCAGTGGCTTCCTAAGAATATTTAGTAATTTAGCAAGAAGTCAGTTAGGAATATGGGCTCCTCAGATGAGTTAGGGACCTTAAGGGGTTTATATGTCCTTAATTAATAATTGAGATGAACTAACGATGAGGTGCGAACTACAAGTGCCTTATTCAGTCCTTTGCTATTGTTGTCAGAGAAAATATTCCTTATCTTAATTCAGTGAGATGACAATGTGCTGAATTTTGGTGTTGTATGACTCAATAATAAGCTCAGAGGGTAACGTTTTTATTTTTCTTTACCTTTATTATCTTTGGATATTAAATAAGACATTTAAAATTTAAAATGACATTTTAATTACTTTTTTTTAAGGAAGGGATACAGATTTAATTTTTTAGTTTTCTGAATTGCTAACTTCCAAATGTTTTTCTGAATGTTTTGGAGTTATTTGCATGTTTGCTTTTTAAAGAAGACTTTTTTTTTATTCTTGTCTGTTGTGGCTAAGCGATATCTTGGTATATTCAGTTAGCTGCTCGGAACTAATAAAGCCTGAACAACTTGAAGATTTATTTTGTACCATTATTTATATAAGTATTTTTATTATAAAATAGATGATAGCTTGGGACCTGTGAATTGACCATATAAATGTGAGTTAATCACCTTCTGTGTAAGGTACAGTACAATGTTATAAAAATAAGTTAAATCTCAAAGTGGGTCCTTAGTCAGCCAAGCTTGTGAAATAGCTGGAAGGAGAGAAGCAGTGAACTTAAACAGAGCAGTAATTATACGATATTCCAGCATTCTCAAAGGTCAGGTCCCTGGCCTCATGTCCAGTAGCTTTAAGGTTCTCAAGCAATGCAAAGCAACAAGGAATCTGCTCTTAGTACAATCAAATCCCTGTTATTAGAGACTCCTAGTCCCTTCCCCTTACAGCCACGCAATGTTAAATCAGGAATAGACAGCTTTTAGAGCACTCATTCCCATGATTCTGCCTAAGAGAATTTTAGTTGGAGATTTGTGTTGTGCTATTTGCTTTCCCTGGTTCTACTACTGTGGACAGTTTGCTCCTTTCCCTTTATCTATAACTTGCCCCAACTGTAGTGCCATTGAATGTCCAGTCTGCACTCTTCTAATTCTCTAAGTTTTTCTAGGCTAGTTGAGAAAGCAGTCAGCATCCCCCAGTATGCCTTACTCCATTGCTATTGCTTTTTCCAGCCTTTTCCTGGTGAGGTTCTTAATTTTAAGAAAGTAGAAATGGGATGGTTTTGGTACTAACTGACCTTAATATCATCTAGACTAATGTTGCTTCATGCCTCCATTTCTATGCTAGTCTCTACATAATTGAAAGTAAAGGTCTGTGCTTATTATTGTTGTCAAACAAAGACCACCCTTTTCCCTATTCATATTGTAAAGGTCAGTCTAATGACTTCACAGGAGAGAGAGAATTTAGGTAGCTGTGTGGGAAGAATTGGTTCAGAGCGACAAATCTCAGCGTGTTTGAGACAAGAAGGATTCTTCATATCCTATGTTGCATAGAATGCTTGTTTTAAGATCTATCCCAAGGCAGGACCTCGCTTCATAACACATATTGTTCCCAGGAATGCATAATTGACTTACATATATAGTTTGATCACAAGAAACATGTTAAAGGACTATGAGAAATGCCCTTGTATAACTTTGTATGTTAACATGAAATATGGCATAAGTGCAGTGTTTAGTTGCTTTGTTGGTAGTGGTTTGTGGGGATTTTTGTGTGTGTGGGGTTTGGTTTTTTTATTTTTATTTTATTTTTTTTATTTTAAGAAGACACATGATCTTCTATCCAAAAGAATCAGAGTTTGATTTTGAAATATGTATTTCTTTCCCACTATGGTGTCACAAGTGCTGGATTTGGTTATGTTTGGACTTGATGATCTTAAAGGTCTTTTTCAATCAAATGATTCTATGATACTATGGTTTGTACTTCATACTGGCAGAATTATCTGTAGATGTGTGTATTTGCAAATGTAGCTATTCATATGCTTTTGTGTAGTGGTGGAATTAGAAATCTCGGTACAAAGGGGGCTTACGTGTCTCAGTGTACCTAAGTAATTACCGGAATGTTTAATTCAGAATTTAAAATTTCCAGCAGTAACCCTTTTTTTTTTTAACTGATGTCCTTTGTGCCTTTATTGGTCAGTCAACTATATGGAGCTAAAGCACTAAAGAAGCAATCAAGACTATAAAATGGAAGAATGATGCTGTTTATAGCTTTGAAGTACCTAATTTCAGATCCTTAAATAGACCTGTTTTTTCAAAGTAGATCTTCATCACCTTATGGAAAACTAACATCTGTAAAACCTCTCAGTACAGATATCGAACACTGAGCTCTCCAAAAGCATTTACTTGATTAGAGTAAGCAACCAGAAAAATTTTGCAAGAAAGACTTTATAACATTCTTGTCCATGTAACATTGTATGCTGCAGTAACAGCAAACATTTCTAAAAGGTGTTATTTACATTCTGCTTTAGAACAGTCTTTTTACTTGATTTTTTGGTAAGGTTTTGTATTGATTCTAATCTGTCAACTGGATTTAAATCACTTTGTTCTTATATCTTTGTCAGGAAGTATATCAACAGTGACAAAAAGATAAAATTATATCTAGACTGAAATATTTGCAGAACACTTGAAGGGATTTATTATCCTACCACATTGAACTCAGTTGACAGAGGTGAAGTAGAATGAAAACTTCTACATCTGGAATGTTTAAAGAAGCAGAAATTTAAACTCCTGGATTTATTTGCATTTGACCCCTGCTTCAAATTTGGCACTGTAATTGAACATGTGATAGCCATGAAGTGTGCTAACTGACTTCTGTGCATTGGTGCTATAATAAGCACTGTTCTGCTTCATGGCCAAATTCTCTTCATCAACAGAATATTTTAAAAGTTTTAACTGCAAAATTATAACAACTTTCATGTTGGAAAAATTTTAGTAAGATGCTGGTTATAGACAGCTTCATATTTCCTGGCAAGTAAGTAAAGCAGGTTGAAATATTTTATTTCCCACTTGGAAAATGTGGTTTTGCTGAAATAAGAACCTTCTGTTGGAAAATATCAATTTAAATGCCTTTTTTTTTTTTTTGCAGTTCGGGTAATCAAAACAAAGCCCCTCATATTTCAAGGTGACAGTTTGAAACAAAGATACTTTTCAGTTCCAAATAATGTTCCAAATCCAAACCAAACCAAAAAAACTAACAGATCAAATCACCCAGGAATTAATTCCAATCACAGGTGTGGCAATTTTTTGCTCTGACAATTTTATTTTCAAACTTCCAATAGTTTTCTGTCCTGCTTATTTGATGCTCCATTTTTTTATTTCACTTTGAAGTAGAAACTAATTTCCCATGGAACAAAATTTTGTTTCCCAACCAGATCTAGAAGAGACTGATCAGTGAAGAGTGTCAATTGGAATAAGGAAGTGGTACATGAATTAATGTTTATCAGTTACAGTCACCTGTCTGATCTTTTAAGCTGTTTTCAAACAACTCAGGAGAAAACAATGCCTTTATCAGAAGTAAGGATCCTCGGAGTACTTTTATAAGCAACATAACACATGTGAAGATGTTTTAGATTTTCTTTTGACTGGGTTACACACACAAGTACTTCAGAAACCATCTTTTTTTTAATCACTTGAGAAACCTTTCTCTGATCTCTCCCTTAAGTCCATGAGAACTGGGGATAGTTCTTCCAAGTGAAAGGGATGTAAAAACCTCACGAACACTTTACATTTCTAAAAGGACATCATCCTGCATGATCAGTGCCCTTCTGTCTAATTGCTTTTGCTCATCACATGAAATGATGTGTTTTAGCATGTGTAGTCAAGTCTTTAACAATCTGAAAAGTCATATCTGAGGAATCACCTCTCTTTGATTTCCACTTATCTGGGTAAATATCTTCTTTTGTTCACCACAAGACATTCACAACTACCCTCTCTGCCATCTTCTATTAACAATGATCTACTCAACAAATTCTATGTAAATCGTGGCTGAAGAACATAGTGAAAGACCAGTTAAATTATTATTATAAATAGAGATGATCAAGTATTCTGTAAGAAATAAAGGATTCTCTAAACATAGCTTTTACTTTGTCTGAATGCTCCTATCTAAACTTCACTATCTGGCTTCCAGAAATATGAGATTATTTTTCACTTGAGTTTTAGTCTCTGATGTTTTATTAATCTAGTTATGCTGAAGAACATGTGTGTAAAAATAATATATCCATCTCACATATTTGGGAAGATTAGCCAGAAATACTTAGGAATTCCACTAATTATGTTATTGTTTATGATTCTGAGTGTGGTGGTAGCAGATCATAGGAAATAACATCTAACAAATATCTCTTCTAGCACAAAATTGATGCTAGGAACAGTATCTGTAAGCCTGGAATATACCCGGTGAGGTGGAGTGCTGGATGTCATTGAAGAAGAAAATAAATCTGTCCTTGTTTCTGGAGGCTGTATAAGAAGTATAATGCTAGAAACAGCTTGTTTCAGAACAAGAATTTTTATTACAGAAGGTATTTTGCTCTTCTTTCCCAATTCATTCTGAGGGTAGACTTTATAGTATCATCGAAAAAGACTGCTATTAGGCATAAATAACAAGGAACTGTTTCCTTAATCATATAATAAAAGTCAATAGTTTGATTAGCCAACATGTGTTGAACAGCATGAATTCAAGAGCAAGACAGTTCCTTGCAGATAGAACATGCTCTTATGAAAGGAATTTGAGAACAGCTTGGGGGACTAAAACTAAATGTCTTACACACACATACATAACCATGCATCTTGGATATATTCAAAATTCAGGATGTAATCACTGGAAATCAGACAACTTTACCAAAGCATTGTAAGAGGGAAGTAGATAAACCCAACTCCCTGCTGGGCAAGGAGAGGAAGCCTTGCATGAGCTTCACAGTTTACAGCACTGTGGATGTCAGTGCATGACTGGGCAGTAATTTGTGTAGCTGGCTCTTAGTGATAGCATTTACACCTAGACCCAATGCTCCACAGAGTTCGTACATGTTTTTCTTCAGTTCCATCACAGTTAATGACTGTCATGCACTTCAATTTCTTGTCTCAGACTGGGATGGTGAAAAGACTGCTTGAGCAGAGATCTTTAAGAAATATGGAATCTGCAGAAAATGAGATACACACATACTTCTTTCTGAGACCTTACTACTAAACTATGTATCTGCTATGATTTTGTGAGGATTTTTATGTTACTGCTGGCCTACAAAAAGTGCTCAGCCTCTTAAACCATTAGAACTCCTGGATCTGCCCCAATTCATTACCACTGCTTGAAAAGGGGAGAAAACTGAAGCTCAGGTTTTATTTTTTTTTGGATGGTCTCTTCCATCACTTCCAAGAAGTGTTGACGTTCAAAGGGAGAAATTATCTAATTTTATTTTTCTGTAAATCTTAGAAAAAAGCTATGTGGTAAACCTCATTTATCAAATAGGAGCTCTAAAGGCAATACATGGTTGAGATTTCTTTTTCTATCACAGGAATGACACAATTCAACAAGCAGTTAAACCCATTTTGAAGAAAAAACATAGTTTCCTGCCATAATGCATCAGGCTATTATCCAATTAAAAACTGTCTGATAAAAACAGTTTTTAACATTTGCCACAATTTTTTTGCCTGTTTGTGATCCATCCAAAGAATTTCTATAATGTTCTGAATGCAACCAAGATGTAACTAACTGTTGCCATATCAATAACTAGGAAGAAAAGGAACCTCCTCCACATGGACTACCCACACAGATCTGATGGGCACAGTTTGTGAAATGCCTTGGGAATAAATGGTGTGGTGACTGATGCAGCACATGGCTGCTGCAGTTGTATCTGGCCTTAGACTTAAATGGGGTACGTATGTATGTGCAAATGGTATAAACTGTGAATCACTGAGGCATTGTATCTGGTCATGTTCCAAATCACATCTCCCATTTAAGTCGCTGGGTACTCTTTTTTAATTCAGTCTGTCCAACTGTACTGTGTCAGAGCAGCTGTGAGTCTGAGATTGGCTGTAGCTCTCTAACAGTACAACTCACATAATCCTCACAGTAGAAAAATAAATGAGATATTTCTGATTTTCTTTGCTTTAACTTGAGGACAGTTTTGCCTATGTATCATCTTGAGTTCTTTGACGTCTTTGTGTTCTGTGATACTTCTTCACTGACACTAGATGTTAGGACATTCATATGTAAAGTGAAAAAGACTTTATGCGCTGCTACTTACACATATTTTCATTTTTAATATGTCCACTAAATTTCTTTTTAGAGCAGCATTTCTTTTTCCCTTCCTTCTCTCTGTCTTCTTGGCTGTTATATTGTGAGTATCTTGGAATAGCATTCAACTATTTCTGGATTATTGCAGTGGGCTTAGCACATCATGAAAACTAATACATATATATTTTAAAAAGGATAAGAGACTGAAGATGTGTCTGAGCTCCTTATTTCCCACTTATGTTATAAAACAGTAAATAAAACAAAAATAAATCTCTTTAGTCAATGGAACACACTCAGTCGAAAAGAGAGAACAGAATATATAACTCTTTAAATCTTTAGACTCCAAAAGATATTGAATTTTCTACTCAGTTATTGTTGCCATGTAATGTCAATGTTGTGATATGACTTAATGCCATCAATAAATATAGTCAAACCCTAAACATTGAAAAAATCAGGCCAGTTCAAATCAAAACATTCTGCATGAGAAGACAGGATTTCTGCAAAATGAAAAAGGAAATCCCATGCTGTTTCATTTTCATATCAGCAAAAGAAAAGCTTAATCTGAAATAAAGTAATATCTAGTTTTGGGCAATTTAAGACTTTTAACCCCTTCT
Organism: Mesitornis unicolor; assembly: GCF_000695765.1. Taxonomy (NCBI): domain Eukaryota; kingdom Metazoa; phylum Chordata; class Aves; order Mesitornithiformes; family Mesitornithidae; genus Mesitornis; species Mesitornis unicolor. The sequence continues at coordinate 196,907 of NW_010187373.1, read as the reverse complement.
TTCTTGTTTTAATCTACTATGAACATTTTTTTTATTATAAAACTATAGAAAGCAAAGCTTTTAGCCTTTCCAAAATGAAAATTGTAAAAATGTTTTGGCATTAAAAAAATTCCTTTGATTTTTTTCAGCTAACATTTTTCATTAGATCCTACCCACACTTGTAGATAGCTTCTGTCATGTGTGCTCCTTTTCCTTGCTGAAAACACCATTAAAAATAATAGCCTATTCACTGATCTTCAAAAGCAAGTACCCCAATTTTAACAATGAAGTCCTACTTTTTTATACCTTTAAGTGTCTATAAAGTTTCAGAAATCATATTCCAGTGTAATATATGCCGTCATTTAAAATTTATATAATACAGCCTTTATTGAATTCAAGCTTTTATTGCTCATGAATCTGTCTTCACACTTAATATTATAGGGATTTTTATGAAGTGCTTTGTTAATAACAGGGCTATTTTTGCTTACGTTTGCTAATGAAAATAGCTTCTAAGATATTTGATAGGGAAAAAAATCAAAAGCTTAGGGTGTATCTGCCTCTTTACATTCCTGTCTCTTGGCTCCTCATTTTCTACTTATTGCGTTTCCCTCCATAAGAATGCATACTTATTTGTTGCTCAGATAGCTCTAACATGGGACAGGTTCTGGTCTGTCCTTGCAAGCTGTACACTATCTCCTATATTTGTCCAACATAATCTTTCTCACTTCTTGCAAAGGATAGACAGGTACCTTATTAGGTATTTCTATGTGAACGCTCGAAGAACAGAAGCTATAGCATATGGCAGTACAAGCAAATATTGTTTTACAAGTCATAGAATCATAGAATACTTTGGGTTGGAATGGATCTTTAAAGGTCGTCTAGTCCACCCCTTCCTGAAATGAGCAAGATCACTAGATCAAGTTGCTCAGAAGCCCATCCAACTTGATCTTGAGTGTTTCCAGGGATGCAGCATCTACCACCTCTCTGGGCAACTTGTTCATGTTTCACCACTGTCATTGTATACAGTTTCTTCCTTATATCTAGTCTGAATCTACCCTCTTTTTGTTTAAAACCATTGCCCCTTGTCCTATTGCTACAGGCTCTACTAAAAAGTCTGTTCTGATCTTTATTACAAGCCCCTTTCAGGTACTGAAAGGCTTCAATAAAGTTTCTACAGAGCCTTCTTTTCTCTAGGCTGAACAACCCCAACTCTCTCAGCCTTTCTTCATAGAAGAGCTGTTCCATCCCTCTAATAATTTTTGTGTTCCTCCTCTGAACCTGCTCCAATAGGTCCATATCTTTTCTGTACTGAGGACTCCAAAGCTGAATACAGTACTCCAGGTGGGTTCTCATAAAAGCAGAGTAGAGGGGCAGAATCACATCCCTCAACCTGCTGGCCATGCTCCTTTTTAATGCAGCCCAGGATAAGGAAGCAATCTTTTAGTATGGCCATATATCATAGGATTCACCCACTTAGATCCACAGTGGCTCTAGTAACTCATGATGAAGAAAACTGCACGAGGCATCTTATGTCAGATTTGATAAAACTTCAGCTAAAGCATCCATTCAAATGGGTCAGAACTTTTAATGGTAGGGCATTTTTTCTGAGATCATGAACTTTGAAGGATTTCTTCTCTGTGGTTGTCAGTAGGTCTGCTCTTCTGGAAAATAAAAGCAGTACTTATCTAAGGATCCAGCTCTCCTCTGGAACACACAGATACCACTTCATCTGATTTCAGTGGGGCTTACGAAGTTGTACCTGAGAGCAGCAGATCAAACAGTCGGAAGATAATAGTCTCTTTTGTTAGCTGGTATAGTGGTCACAGGTACCTGCATAGTAACTCTGCTGAGGTTAAAGTGGAAAAAATATTACATGCAATTTCTCTATCTTCTCCTCACTGCTGTGCATGTAGGAAGGTTGGCTTTGTTTTTCCATAGGAAATTTCAGCTCCAGTGGATCCAGTATATTCTGCATCTCTACAAGGACTTCTGAGTTATGCAGCCATTGATTGTAGGGGGCTAAAGCTAAGGGAAAACCCACCCCACGCTATACTGGAGTGAATCGGGATCACTGAATGTACAACTTCTTTTGCTATTTCCTGCACCACAGATGGCTACGTAGCATCTGTGTGCCTGTTCTCCTAACAGCGCACACAATTGTATAGGTTGGACTATAACCTAATCTTAAACTAACTTTGCGCAGTTAATAAAAAATTCATGTCTTTCCAGTTATGATAACAAGATTTTATTGTCAAAGCAAAAATATTTTCTTTTGAAAAAGTGAACATAAAGTGTTTGGGTTCATGCGAGGAAATGGACTACAGCACACCAATGTGATGCTCTGATAGCCACTTTAATGCACAAAGCTTGAGATTCTTATACACTTTTAGCTTCTGTGCACGCATCTATCTGACTCCTAATTGGCTGCATGTATCTTGCACACGCTGTCCACGCTGGCTAAGCTAATATATGATTGGTTAAAGTTACATTTGTTCAACTCCATCTCCATTCTGTTTTGCTGTGCTCAGTTCTTTCTTCGACTTCTTGCTTCACTGCCAAGTTTCTCTTCTCAAGTGCTCAAGGTTGCTTCCATATCACAGCTGCATGCCTCCTGTCATGTACCCTCACCCTGATCTTGGCTACCCTCTTTGTTCTTTGTCCTACTTTGGCCAACTGAGGCACTTACAATGTTTCTACAGCCCAGGCCTCTACACCAAAGTTTTCAGGGTTTCAGAAATGATCTCTCAAGTTCCAGTCTTGGTGTTCTATAGTGAACTTGAATACTCCTTCCTACTGACTTTTTGTTGACTTAATAGAAAGCTATTTAACTTTTGGAACTTTACAGATTGTGGCACACTGAAAGAAACCAACCTGCTTTATTAAATTCATGATTGAAGGGAATCACTGTAAGCCTAATAAGATTTACGTGTTTCCATTCAATGTCAGCAGGGAGTCAAATTAAATCAAGGCTGAAGGTCTCAACTTCATTTGAACCCTTTATCAAGCTACTAATGCTTCAGTTTGAAAAGTATGACAAGATGATTAGATGTTTTAAATAGCCCTGTGCTTTTTGAGATAGCTGATATCACTAAAGCAATTATTTTTTGCAGTCAAATTATGTATTTCTTATAGTCATAATAATAAAAAGTGGTTTGTCAAGTTTTTCAGTAAGGTGGTTTAATGAAAAGAATAATTTATTTTGTTTCTTTTGTTTAACAGTTAGCTGTTATACAAGTTGTCTATCATTAAAAACATAATACCTGATACATATACAAAGTTGTCGTCAAAGCATTTTACAAAAGAGGTCTGTGTGATTATCCTTTTCTATAGATACAGAATGCAATATCTTCAATGTTACAGTTACTGGATAACATCCTAGGATTTCAATATCTGTGTTGATCCAGAGCGACTAGGGATTCATTAACTTTTGAGGTCTTGGCCCATAAATAAAGCTAAAATGCATCTAAAAAGAAGGAGTAATTTATTCTGTATTGAGTGTTTGGAAGAATTTTCTTGTGTCACCTGAAGATTAAGTAACGTTAGCTGGTATGCTTTCATGAGGGATGGTCCAAAGGCTGACTGTGAAGGTCTACAAACTGACTTGACCTCTTCACTTCTCCTTCCAAGGTGAGACCAGTGTTGTGCCAATGCTCCTAGTACTTCTTGCTACCCATAACATTCATGAGAGTTATAGTCAAGGACAGATGTCTGAAAATTTCAAGACCATCTGCTGGACTTAGAAACATGTTTTCTATCATCTTAATGGTATGTAAGGTATCTTCAATCTACTCCAATTTATGCAAAACAGGTTTGGATTTTTGGCCACTAGCAGCCTGTTGAAAAGACCCAGGGACATGAAGTGAAACCTTGGGAGCCTTATTTTCATGAGCTTCATGTGATGAAAATATTGAAACCAGTCAAACAAACTGTAGTTCTGATAAAGCACACACTTTGAAAGCCAAGATTATTAATGTACCTTTTGCCTCAATGTCTGCAAACCAAAACTGTAATCCCTGACAGTCAGTCTGGGAGCTTAAGTCTGTAGGTAACGGATCCATTTGTAATTAAGTCAAAAGATAAGCCAACCATTAAGGAAAATGGTGGATATGGAGGGTTACAAACTCACCTAGGCTTTATTCAGACTAAGTTTCTTTCTAAACCATGCTTTTCTTCCCGCATGAGCTTAGTGATATGTGCTGCCTTTGTAGGTCTGCAGTGCTGCGTATCTTGTTCCAAAAACTGATCAGCACTGTTGTAAAATGGATACACAAATAGAACTTGTATTTGTCAACAAGGTATTTCTTAGTCCTTACAGGGAATAAATGACAACCTGGGACACTGAAAGCTGGTAATAAAGCAGTTTTTAGACATTTTGTTTTAGTATAGGCACCTTTCTGAAGTTCTAGCTTGTATCCTAGACTGGACTTCATGCCCAGGCATCAAGTACTTGTACTAACAAATAGTCAAGCTCTAAGCATGTGATGCCAGCATTTTTCTGCAGTAAAGGAGGTAATGGGAAACTGCCTCCCAGTTTTTCGTCTGCAGTATAGGGAACCCTACCGCTCTGCCAAGCAAGTTGGATGTGGGTGGTAGGAAAGATCATGAATTGACACTTCACTGGGTTAGATCACTTCACATGGGAAAGACCTAAGCGTACTAGATTAAGAAGCACCATTGTTGATTACATCATGGAATTGTCTGAACTGTAATCACACTGCAGCTTGATAGACTAGGAGATTAGTATTTTCCCTTTACTCTTAGCAAAGTGGTAGTTGAGAACTCTCCTTGTAATGTCTTGGGTCACTGAAAGCTATTTTCTCCTTAATGAACACCTAGGAAAAAGTGATGAGAAGATGGACAAACTGATTCTTCAACATATATCACTCAGGACTGTGTAAAGGATTCTCTAATGAAGCAAAATGCTGTGGGTTGATACAAACTGTTAGCCTTATCCTCCATTGTTACTTGCCAGCTTACTGTGGTAATATACTATTATCATTCCACTGTACTTCAAGAATGTTGATAAATAGACCTAAGTAGTTTCTGTTTTTTATCCAAATCAGATAAAAGTAATGGTTACCTTAAATACAAGTCCCCCCTCTAATTTCAACTCTATGAGTACATAGCTTTGTTTGACTAAGGGGGGCTGTAGTAATTTCAAATAATGTAATGACTGAAGCTAGAAAACACAAACACATTGCATACTAGATGCAGTTGAGTGAGTACTGACTGACCAATTGCAGCTCCTTGGCAATAAATTCTATATGGTTCAGGAACCTTAATTGCAGAAGTGTCCTAAAAAATGCAAAAATGTCCTTTATTAAATGTAAGCATACATGATTTATTCTAAATGTAGGAAGCAAGAAATTATATCTATCAATCTATATAGATATAACACGCTCAGCATGACTGAAAATGTGGCAAGGGTAAAGGGGACGTGTACTGAAAGGAAGCTCTCTTTTTTGTGAGTAAATCAATAGGAGAGTATTTTGCCAAGCCATCCAGTAAACTGATTGAGCTTTCCAACATTGCTGTAGGCTGCTGACCACAAAACAAAATGCTTATGCATCTATTTTGTTACAGGCCATGAAACATCATGTTTCTGTAGAATCTCTTTAATGATGAAGGCCTGGTAAAGCAATTTCAGTTCTTCCTTCATTAATTTCCTATTGTCACAAATGCCTTTTCTCAAGCAGTACTGTTGGCTAAGACTCTGCAGTGACTGGCCAAGCTCACAGAAGTGAGATAAGACAACTTCTGAATAGCGCAGGCAGCTGCATGATGTGTGACTGACATGGAAGGGTTAGGCTGGCTGCAAAGACCTCCAAGCAGCGATGTGCTTGTGAAACACTGAATTTGGTGCTGCAGTTGTGAGGCTGCTCTGACCCGTTTTGTGCTCACATATGGAAGGTATCTACAAGTACCAGAGGTAAAACTGGAGATATGTGAGATCAAGAGGTACATGTACATCTGTAGCACTGAGCACACTTAGATAACTTGAATGGGCTCCAAAGTGAGAGGAACTCATGTCTGCTGTGATAAAAGTGCCAAATGACTAAGGACTAGACTGATAACTGACAGTGCAGAGGTGCAAAGTGGGCTCTGACATACTCAGTGATCACCATAACCTTAATCCTAACCTCTCTTTTCCAGAAGCATGGGAACTCAGTGCCTCTCATGAATAAAGAAAAATCAGAGACTGTCAATAGCAATCCTGTTTCTGCCTCTCAAAATTCATACATACACTCAGGCCTAGTGGTTAAGAGTTTTTCAGTTGATAACTGCTAATTTACAGAGAGGTAGGAAACTGCTGTGACTGTCAAATAAATAGCAATGATACAGAGTCTAATGCTGCCAGGCCTTAGCTTGTCTCTGGGACTTGCAAAACCCTGAATAGCACATAGACTCCAGGGCATGCAGGAGAAAACATGCTGCATGCTCCTCTAGCGTCTCTCTCCTCTGCTATCCACTCTCAGGGATCATTATTCTGCCTTCTCACTCCTTAAGTGTTAGAGGTTTTAATCTTTAATGTCTCTACATGTTGCTTCCTGTGCATAGGACTAGCAGTAATGGATAAAGTGTCTTTTTTTAGTAAATTACCTTGTTTGTTTATAGAATGTAATATCTGTATGGAACTGCTCTGAATATTATTTTTTTTCTGCAGTGGAAGAACAAAGATCATTATTTACTGGCACATGTTTGACCAGTGTTAGTGGAATCCATAAATTATTGGTCTTATCTCTTAATTCAGAAAGCCTTATTCGTTGTTTTTATCCTAATGCAGAGTTAAGACACCTTCAGACCTGTGCAAAAACTAGGAAGGGAGTCTTGCCTGATAGTGTTCATCTCCTTTAAGAGACATTACTGCAAGGGCCATGTTGGGCAGTTATTGCAAGTTATTATGGGGACGCCTGTACAAACTCTACTCATATTGTACCTAGAGATGGTACCTAGCTGCCCTTTGAGGCTCACCACCCAACATTTCTGAAGGCACTGCATTTATTCTAGCAATAGTAATTTTGCTGTCCAGTAGGCCTGTTATTACACCTCATCCATTGGAATAAGCATGCAGGTGGACAGATGTTGCAACTCTTCTCTGTGGTAAAAGTAGGATGAGAGGGTCAGTGGAGGAACAGAAATTCCTATTGTTTTTAGAGTATTTGCAAAAATTAGGAAAAAAGATCCATATGCTCAGGTAAAAGCTGAAATTTCATTAATTTAAACCAGCATGACATTGAGGACATTGTAACCCCATCACCTTTCATACAAAGTGAGCAAATAAAACATCAAGGATAGAAAAAATCTTATATATCTGCTTCCTTAATCACTCCATCCTGCAGCTTAAAACATAAACTAGACCTGTTAATATTCAAAGCAATTCTTTCCTGTCAAATGCTTTCTGAAGAAGTTCCTGCAGAGAAGCTTTCTTTTTCTGTGGAAAGGTTGGAGAGTGTTACTGGCTACTTGAATACAAAGCTAAGGCTCCTTAGTGACCCTAAATCAGTCCCATCTTGTTAATGTCAGTAAGTCTATGCTAATTTATGCTTGCTAAAGTACTCAAACCTGCCAACAGGCACCTGGTTAAATACGTATGTTTAACCTGCTGGAGTTGCTCAGAAGCAATTAAAGCAGCAACTACTCCATTAGATGTGTAAGGGTTAAAGTGTTACTCAGTTCAAGTCCATCTCTCACTTCAACTTCAGGAGAGTTAGGGTCCTGGGGGGTGTCTTCCCAACCTCCCCCTCCCACTAAAGCCTGTGATGGAAATATGAAGGCAGAGGACTATAGATCCCAACAACATGTTCTAGGAGCAACTGAAGAAGGACACTGAAGACTTGCTGAGACCCACTGTGCCTTATGCTGAATGAAGGCATGATCCAAACTTCCCCCTGCTATTGCCTTTGCAGTCCTTACCTCACTTTTCTCTTCTTGACCTCCTGTATCTCCTTGGTCTCTTTTCTTCAGTTCTTGAACATATTTTCTTATTGTTTATCATTACCAGAAAAAAAAGAACAAAAACTACCTGATATTTGCTACTGCTGCTAACTCTGCTTACATACTTCACGCCTTTCCTCTGTTTTATGTTGTCTACTTGGACTGTTAATCCTGAGCACTGTTTTTAGCTAAGTGCAATGCAAATAATGGGAACCCAATCTTGGTTTGTCCTCAATCATTACTATAATAAGAAAGGCTTTCAATTCAGTGCAGTATCGTAAAGATGTGCCTGTTCTTAATGAGATTGTCTTTCCTAGCTCCTACCAATACAAACAAAGCAAAGAGAGACCAGAATACTTATTATGAATAATACTTCAGAACAATCCTGCTGTTTCATTGCCTTCTGCAGTCTACCAGCCACTTCTTTTCCTTACAGAAATGTACCTGTTTAACAACAGCTAAAACATTATAACTGAACTGAGCAAAAAGAGTTACTCTAATGTGCCAGCTTGTGCCCTTACAGGACTGATGATAGAAATGATAAAATAAACTTATATCAAGCAACTAGATTAATGTTTAAAATAACATATTAAGGAATACTTAAAAAAACATAATCCTGTGAACTTACAAAGTAAGTTACCAGAGCTAAGGCAGTTCATTTTTCTGCTTTTTGTTTCGTTTTGTTTCATTTTGTTTCTTTCTTTTTAGCATCCACTTTTCTGTCTTTATATGGGACATTACTTCCATACAGTAATATCAACTTCTGTTGGGGTTTTGTATGAGTGGTGAGACGTCAGAGAAGATTTTGATTGTCTGGTGGCAAAATTTCTTCTTTCAGTGCCAGCAGTTGCACTGTTGTTTTCCCAATTGCAAATTGTTTGTGAAAAACTTCAGTCTGGGCAATAGTATAACACCACCACCAACTTTTAGACCTGTTGGTGTAGTCACTTACATGGAAAAGGAATGTAAGCGAGGATTACTTTTACAACTAAAATCAATGTAATTCTGCTATCTTCCTTTATTAGGAAGATAACTAAACACCCACACTGTAGATATCGCCTTTGAGCAAGTCATGCTACTCGTTTTATAGTCAAGGGAAAGAACTGCCCTACTATAGCCATTTCCTTTCAGATGAGATAAGTTACATTCTGTACGTGCCTGTTTCTCCATCTTGACTCTAAAGGCCATCTAGACTACAAGCTCACATGGGGATGTTTACAGTATAGATATTTGTATTTGGTCACCTAAGTCCTCTTCTTGGTGTTGGGTCTTTAAGGAGTGAAGAAAATTCATCTTCTGAAAGGCTTCACTCAAGATGCACCCATTGCTCCTTTTGCGCATCCCAGGCTTGGACCAGAGCTGGATCATGGCTTCTGAGTTTGAGGCAAAATTGAAAATTGCTGTGAATGGGAAGAACAGTTAGACGAAGGTCCACAGCACAGGATGGAACAGGGCAAGGATGAAAAACTAGAGGACTGGACTTTATGGTCCTTCCTTCTCACTCATCTCAACTGTCATTACTCTACCATAAGCTCTGACACCTCCCTTGGCTGCAGCAGGCAGCCTGATTTCCAGCCCACTGGCATGGGGAAGTGATCCTCTGAGCCCATGGCCTTTCTGCCACCTCTGCTGATTGCAGATTGCTTCTGGTGTCTCTGACATGAGCTAGGTTTGGCCTGAGAAGGAAAAAGAGGAATGCTTCCAGACCAGGTGTTCTCAGTGATAAGTTCTCTTGCCTCCTTCTGTCCAGCTGCAGTTTTTATTTGCCACTTCTTTGAAGGACTGTGATAAGTGGTAATTGGTACAAGATAGTACAGGCAGGCACCTGCCTCCCTTAATAATGAAGGGGATGAAATATTGGGAAGGAATTTACTTCCCTTCAGAAGCTTAATTCTATTTACAGGCCTTACTGTCATTTAAATAACTAATCTCAGGAGTTGGGACATGGCTGGAGGGTTATGGGAACAGTTAATTCCAGACTGCCACTTCCTCCTTTTGAAGAGTGAATCCTTCATGGTTCTCTCTCTTTCTCTTAAAGATCCCTGAACCTAATATAATGATCAACATTAAGGATGATATACTTTTTTTTTTGAGGTAGTGGTAGGCCACACAAAATCAATGCAAGAGAGGAATTATTACTCTTTTTTTTGTGTTTGTGACACAAAAATGACTACAGTAAATTTGGTGGGAATTAAATGATGGGCCAAATTCACAAAGTAGTCTCAGAAGAGATGGAAAGGCCCAAAATATTTGTTTCAATATTTAAAGAATTATATACACCACCTTTCTAGTCTGAAGATGTTTTTTGTTTTGTGATTAAATTATTTTAAAGATTTTTCTTTCAAAGAAAATACATTCCTCAATCAAAAGTGAAAACAACATATTTGGTGTCTGAACAAAGTCTGAACCAATCTTTTTCACCAGATCTGAAAGGCCATTATTCTTAAAATTGTACATAGAAAAACTAGAGGCAGATGAAAGAAACACTTTTTCCTCATACTCCTTGGAGACCAGTGAAGCTGCTAGTAGCTTGCTTTGATGCAGACCTGGAAAAAAACTCTGTCTACCCGCACAGTATAGCTGTATTTATCTGAACATATTCTTATTACTTTGCATTGGATACAATTAATTATTTTGCATCGATGGTGTTCTGTGGCGTACCATTACATCACTTTAGCCTTGTGTTTGACTTCTAATTGATGCAATGTGATACATTAGTTTTATCAGAGCTGTTTTAATTAGGCAAGATATTTTACACACTTAGTGAATATTTGCTTTGGGTTGTCTATAAAAGTCCATAAAGTGCAAGCACCTAAACGCTCCCAACTAAATGTCAGATGAGGCATCCTGCACTCTGCTGATTAATTACATAATATTTAGATCATTTAGCTAATCTGCTGAATGCATATCACATAGCTAATGAAAGATCTCAAAGCTACAGGCAGAGTTAAGGGTTGAATCATTGCGTACAGTACACAGTCTTCATTACTCACTGCAGAAATGCAGCATCCATAGGTACTGGGCTCGAACTGGGTGAGGTGCAAATAGCGAGGTTACCATGCCAAGTGGTGTTTCACACAACAGGCTAAACAGATATTCTGGCTTCTTCTCAGTGGGGCAGAGGCTGATCCCTGAAGTACTGATGGGGAAGGCAAAGGCATAGTGATGCTTGTGCAGCCAGAGAAATTTCTGAAAGGTGTTAGGCATTGTGCACACCTGGTTCTTTTTTTCTTTTCTTTCTTTTTTTTTTTCTTCCCATGTGCAGTGATGTACAATGATTAGCTAACAGAGGTTGAAAAGTCAACATTATCATCACCACCTATTGTCATGGCTTGAGTGGCTCATTCCTTTTTCAGGGTGTTTTTTTCAGCCTATTAGTAGCAATTAAAGGTATCAGTTGACATCTAAAATGACCATGAGGTTTTTTTCCATAACTCTGAGGGCCAGAGGTTTATTGAATTTCTCTGGGATGGTGCTGGAGAATAGGTTGCTTGGGGTTTTTTTGTAGTTCTGTTTGTTTGTTTGTTTTGTTTGTTTGGGTTTCTTAAAGTAAACGATCTGGGAATATGAAATGGAAACTTCACTGATCTCCAGCCCATTGATGTTCTGTGATCTGGTTCATTAGGTCTGGGCTGGAAGCCTTAGGCTTGTAGCAATACACTTTATGAGGGCTTAGTAGACAAAAAGGTGAAAAGCAAATTAGAAATGGTAAGGAAGAAAGGCATGTGAGCTGAGAAAGCAAAAATGAGATTTAGCTAGTTATTATGATTTAGCTGATTGAGCAACTCCTCATTCATAGATTGCCTGTGGAAAGAAATGACATGGATGGTGTGACATACTAAAACAAATCAAAATAGTAGAAACCATCCTCTGTGATGCAGCCAGGAGACTCGAGAGTGACATTCCTCTCCACATCTCTCTCACATCACTGTTTTGCACTGTTATCAGTGTCCAGAAACATTGGGGGTCATCCTGCCCTCAGCTCCCTTAGTGGGATGAATTGTGAATGTTCTTCCCTATCTGACTCAGCCTAAGTCAGCTGGGACAGCTAATATCCAACTACTACTTTTTTTTTAAAAACCGACTCTAGCTGAAGCAAATTAAGGAGCATTTGCCCTATCCCTCTGTCTGCTAACCCTCTGATCCAGGGTGGGAGCAAACTTCTGAGGTGGGAGTGATAGTGTCTTATCTGCTTCAGGCACTTTCTGAGTTAATATCCCTTCAAGGTCTAGGGGGTATGTAGTAAAAAGCAACATACATCTCCTTCCCTTGTTTAAAAAAATCCTGTATATGGTCAGAACCTGAGTTTTCTATCTCATCTGAAAGATAACACCTCCAAGAGAGCATCTTGGGAGAGCAATTTAGTACTGAGTCAGAGGGAAAAGAATGAGTCACTGCAGCTTTTAGATTTTTCTTGGAAGTTTCTCACTAAAACATTGACCCAGCCTGACACTCTTTAGTAGATGACATCAGAGAGACTAGAGTTTATGCTAAATTCAAACTGGATAAAGGCTAGTACCCCAGGAAACATGTTTGAAAAAAGAAGTTAATTTTTTGGGGGGCAGTTCAAATGTGCTTAATTGGGGTATGTTCACCATGCACTTATTTTAAAGCCAAAGTAAATAACAACAACAACAACAAATCAGAAGGGAAGACTGTCTAATCAGAAATCTAGAGCTGTTAAGTAGTAGATACAGCATGTGTCACATTACAGACTGTTCCTTCCTTTAGCGATGGCACACAAAGTGAAGTCATTATAACTGAATTGCATTTGGCTAGAAAAAGAGCTAGCCTTTTTTTCTTCTTTTTTTTTAATTTTTTTTTAATCTTTTTCTCTTATTATGCAGCTACCTGATTCTTGCAGTAAAGCTGCCTGCAGTCCTGTGAAGGATCCCCTCATCAGCAGCAAGACACCAATGGCAGTGCCAGGTTGTCATTGTGGAGTGGTGCTCTGGTGATTATCAGTGAATTGACAATGATTAGTGACTCACTGTTGCTCATTCTTAATCCAGCCCACTCCACCACTGCTTGTACTGCCTTGTGGGAAGCAAATCTAAGCACATGCATAGGAAGAAGCCTTGGTATATTAATTTGTTGGCAGCTTCCCAGACACCTCCTTTGCACTGTAACTGCTTGTCTGCTACCCACAGAGTTTGTCATCTGGCTAAAGATTTTCTTCCAGCCCTATGGGGACTTCAGAGGGTATACATTGTACATTAATGCTGAATGGTGAAAAAAAGATTAAAAAGATTTAAGCCAATGAGATATGAGCTCTGCATGTATGTGATAAAATGCTAGTGTATATGTGAATGAAGAATGAACCTTCTGGCAAGACTCTTTGCAATCTGTCTCCTGAGGAATCTCCCTGTGCTGAAGACATCACCTCTCATGGACTGCACTGGCACCTACATTGGGATCCCTAAGAAGAGACCCAAAACTGGAAAGGGTTCTTTAAGCTTGTTTTCTGCTGCTGCAGGCTTGAAGCTACAGGACAGGCAGGCAACTGTAGATGTGCAAAAGCTGTGTGTGCTGTGCCTTGCTCTCAGTAAGCTACTCCAAGACTGTTCAAAATGCAGACCAGGTTGAAGAGTGGTGGTTTCTGTCTGGCCCATGTGCCCTGGCTTACCCCAGTTAGATATAGCAGAACTTGAACAGCCTGCAGCCAGACTTTCCCTCACCAGGTATCAGGATCATATGAGTTTGAGACAGGGGGAGAGTATAAGGGCAAGTCAGAAAACTGGGGGGAGTTCAGCTGCAGAAGCAGGACCTTTTACAATCTGAGCTAGTGAAGCTAGGAATGAACCTGCCAGTGGAAGTATCTGGGAATCACTGTGGCTGTCTCAGTTATCTTAAAATGCAGTAAAATCTGTCCCTTTTTTACTAACCCTTCTGCCTCTGTCATACAAACATATCCCCTATATGAAGCTGGTTAGTAAAAAAAGAGCTTCCTATATGATTAAGCACTCAAGGCACAAGGCAAAAGAAAGCCCGATATATTTTTAACAGGCTGTTCTTTAAAAGCTGGAGGGAAGCAATGGGTTCCTATGGCAGTCTTTCTAGTCTAGCTCACATCTTTGGAGCAATAATTCTCAGAAACCAGACTGAAGGCAAAAACATGCTGTATAGCATTATTCCTGGAAAGGAAGAACACTTCTGATACTTGAATGAATTTATAAAACAAGGAAAAGTGTTCTATGATCACTTTGAGAAAAAGGGGTAAGTCTGTTAGGGTCTCTAGTCTTTGACTTTGCTCTTCATACCAAACATATTTTGTCACATTTGCTCTCATTGCTTTGAGCTGTTTCTGACAAACCGAGCAAGTTCTGCTTACTCAGCTATACATCTTGAACAAACATGAAGTTGTTTATATGTAATGTTTTGATGGATGGAATGAAAGCTGGCATTTAAAGTCACATTTCAAGTGTGTGCATCCAGGGTTCTTGGCACAATAATATGGAAATCCTCAGATGTATTTAATTATTTAATGGGTGGCTGTAGTTAAAGTGGCATCCACACAGCTAGCTGTCTGACACTTTGTCTGGGTCTCTAGGTGTGTACTAAACTGGGTAGTGTGTCCCCTTTACAGTCCAAGGCCTCTGTCTATGCTTGAGGAAGGTTTCACTTCCTAGGCTGAGAAGCAAATCTGTTATTCTGAAGAGGAAAGGATACCTCTCAAAAGAATTTTGGACATCTCTCTGGTTTCTTTATTTAGACTTTGACTTTCTGTGGTTTACATTAGAGTGAAAAGGGAACCCCTTATCCTCTGTCCTTTCTCTCACTGAAATACTTGTCAACATGTCTTGTAGGCAAAAGACATGTGGACATTAATTTCTCAAGCCTTCATACTTCTCTTTCAGGAGAGAACTGGACTTTTCAAATATCTTATCAAATGAAGTATAAGGTAACATGGGACTGGGTTGTGTGACTTGTAGTGTACCTGACATGGGATGTGACTTTGGGGTCTATACCCTATGTATGGATGCCTTTCTAGTTAACACATCCTCGGACTATTTCAAAGTGCTGTGGTTTTCTGCTCCAAGATGCCAGCAGCTGGTCAGCAAGCCACAGACCAGGCTGATCAGCAGTAACACAGAGTGTCCAAGTGGGATGAAGACCTCGGCTTTGTGCTGCATAAATGGGCAGAGCAGATCATGTTGCTAGGCAGGAGTCAGCTGTGAACTTTGTGTGGTGTGTGAGACATGATAGGACTGCCAAAGACTAATACTGCTTACTGTCAGTATCTGCTCCATGGTTCTTCATTAGCAGCTGCAGTGACTGAGAAACCTCAGGCTTCTGCTTCTGACATCACTTTTGGGTCACAGTTTCTCAGCACTAGGCTGCACCAACAAGCGTCCCAAGGACATGTGCTGCGCCTGTGTTCCTCGTGTTTCTTAGGGCAGGCTCTTCTCCTGCTGCACTTGAAACCAGGGGACAAAACACTCATTGAAACTAATAAGAACATGGGTGAGCCCACTTTCCATATGGTGCCTGTCAACCACGTGCTTAAGAAACATCTGATATATTTTTATTCTGATCATGTGTTTCATATAAAGATGTGCTAAGGCTTGTAAGTCCTGAGACTGTAGACCATAAGAAATTCCCAAGTTTTGCATAAATATCCATCTTTGTTCTTTTATGAGAGAATCACATGCCAGTATGAAAGCTCATATGATTTTGGGTGCAACTTAGAGAAACCATCTGCTTTAAGGTATACTTATAGCACTCTATGGTAAAACTCTGCGCCTCCTGGGAGAATTTGCTTACACAAACCCAAAGTGGCAGGTTGTTTTGAATTTCTGATAAATAATTGAGAAAAATTAAGGCTGACCCTTATAACTTTTGAATTTCTGTGGGTTTTCTATGGCATTAGGTTTTCTTCCACTGTGGCATTTTAGTCATTGTGAAGCTGTAATGCTGTCACCTTTGTTGTAAAATAAATTTACAGTTCTTGTTTGAAACATAAACAGAAAAAACTTTTATACAAGACTTTAGCCATTAAAATACCTCATGTAATAAAGCTGTTATAATATAAAAATGTTGAAATGATATTAGATCCTGATATCTATTCTCCACTGATTAATATCTGTTAGGTGGTTCCTTTCAATTTAAATAGGTCCCTGAACTTCAGGTAGATGACCAAAATTTTAATATGACATTATAGTGGACAGGATTTATCTGTTATGAAACAAACTTACTGTTTTATGTCACCTTGACTTTGAGTAAATGTATGATATTATAACCAAAATTGTTCAGAGTACAATGGAGCATAAAAGAAAAATGATTCTGAACAAGACACAGGCACAAGCTGACTTTCATCCTTCCTAAGGACAGAGGCTCAAGGAAAGTGTGGAACATCATCTTTGTGGGTTTGCTTTTACTCTTCCGTCTTGAGTCTTGTCCTCCAAGACTCATGGATTGCACTTGAGTGGATGGGATGTAAATAGCATATGGCATACAAAAGACACCAAAACCCAGAGATAACTTCCTAGAACTTATTTTCATTGTGGCAAATTGCTGACCATCACTAAAGCAGAGATCATCATGTGTTTTCTTATGTTAACAGTAACAGTCAGAAAAAATTTTCTTTTTTTACCATTTAATAATTTCTATACTTCCCGTAAAAATCCTATTTTGCATATTAGTTTGTGAGCAACAAAGGGCTGATAGAGTAAAGGAATAGAATCACACAACAGCTATGTTATTTATAGGAAACCAGAGTTGATTTAATATAATTTATTATATTCAGTATAAAAATCAATAACTATCTCAAACAGCTAACATCTTGAGTGGACAAAAATCTTAATTTACTCCTACTGCACCCACGGTGACTTCCCACTCTGCTGCCTAAAGCTCATTCTTCACAGTTAATAATAAACATGATTGACTAAATTATGACTGCAGTTCCTTTGCTAGAATCACAAGTGATCACTTATTTTCCAGTCAGTGCCGTTCTTCCTTCAGTGCATTCATTCACAGCACACTCTGCAATACCAAACCCTCTGCTTGATCACTAGTTTCAGCCAATGTCAAACTCGCTTAAAGTCAAGCTGTAAACATTTTCCAAATAGTTGTGAAACACCTAATAAACCTGTGTGTTCTCCTTGTGCTTCAGTTAGTCACTGCCTGTTTACCATAAGGAAAAAAAAGAAGGACTTTGACCTCTAGAATAGAATTTCAGGGGCGATCTCATCCAGAACGTCTGAAAAATGTGTCACCTCGAGTCACTAACCAATTTAACCTTTACTGTGTTTCATACTTAACAGGGAAAACAATTCCCTCTATCTGTATCCTAAGGGTACTGGAGAGATACTGATATCACTCACAGTGTATTCTGGCAGATAAGGTTTCATTTTTATCTTTGGCATTCGAAGATGGTAAGTGTAATGACACTATAAAAATGGCGATCTCTTTCGCATTAATTTCCAAAACGCTAATTTGGTAATGCATAAGGTGGTAAGCTTCTGGAAGAGGTTCATTTGTCTACTGTTAGTTTAAAAAATGTTGGCTTGGCTTCTTAATAGATAGGTGGCTGAGTTAACTCCTGGAGTGTTAACCAAAATAGTTGTTAGTAACCTGAGATAGTCTAAAGGTTGTTTGAAAGACTTGTGCATCATTTTTTCAGAATGGATTGGAACAAACTTCCTGTCCTTCAAACAGTATAAATAGTCTGAAAATCGTGAACACTGTTTGGAGTGTTTCTCAGGGCTATGATTACAAAGCATCCATTTTAAAAGTGAATGTTAATCAAGGCTTAGCTATGAGAGAAAAACGCGCCTGAATAACTACTCAGGATAACTCCTGAAGCTAGATAGCTTGTGTCTGCCTCCTATTTGGTTGAAAATAGACCTCCTCCTGGATTGCTTTCTGCATTCTTGTAATCTAAAAAATAGTTTACCATAGACGTGATAAACTTTCCATGATAAATCTAATAAGAAAACATTTCATTTCCAGATTTGTTTATCTTCCTGGCACTGCCAGGCACACACCAGCCATGTAACATAATATAATGGCATGTGGAGAAGCAGCAGAACAGGAGTTGCTCAAGGAAGCCATGCAATGGTTGTGTAACGCCTTGAGCATGGTCTTATGGTGTCATGCCTACCTACTTGCATTGAGTATGCACACCCGAAATACTGTACATTATGTTTCTGTCTCGAGTAACTAATTAATGAAGGCTGAAATAATTAATGATGAATGTAACAGAAGTACAGTGTAGGTACTGAGGTTAACAAGTTTATCTTATTTCTTGCCATTCATTATCTGTGCATCTGTGATATTAATCAAGTAAACTGCCAAATCAGGAATTGGGTAGGTATAACCTGAAACCTATGAGTCCTTCAATATTCCAATTATATTTTTGGCAATGTGAAAGGTGTGTGGTAAATCATCAATCCAATTACTGAAGTGAGATTGTTACAGGTAACACCAGAAAAAACATTCCTTGGGAATGATGGTGTCTCTATGACCCCATATTTTTAAGCAGTGATACTGTCTGGAGGACAGAAAAATAATTATGTTTTTTTTTTTTAATTTCAGTCTGGATGCTGATGTCATTCTTGTCAAAGTGAATGTGAAAAATCCATTTGGGAGGCAGACTTCAGTATGATTTCAGCTCCTGCTCAAGTGATGGTCGAAGGTGCTTAGGATACTTCAGGAAACATTTAGCAATTCAGTCAACCAGGTTTGGATCCTGGACCAAAGGGACTCATTCTCGTCTCTACTTGTAAAAAAATTTAAAGAAAAACAAATCTTTCTTGTTATTAAAAACAAATTTCCCAAGAGCATCTGGAGTTTCCAAATGTTTAGCATGTGGATGACTCACTAGCTTTATGCTAAGATACTGTGCTGTTATTTCAAAACCAAAGTATCAGCTTTGACATTTTTATATGTTGCACAGAGATCCATAGTCTTTCTCATTCTTATATATAATTTCAGCTTTTAAAAGTCTAAAAAGAAACTTAGATTAAATATGACGATGATTTTGAATCTAGGAATGTCTTTTACAGAAAGATTTTTCTCTGACAAACCACTGGGCAGAGGAATTGTATTTTAAAATGCCTTTATTTTTCTTGTTTGCCCAGATTTTCATATTAGCTGAATTGTATATGTTGCAGAGTTTTGAAATGGGAAGGAAAAAGTTATCTCTTTTTCTAGCTAGCTCAGGACTTTGAATGAGCTGAGCCAATTAAGATGGTCTTCCTAGGACTTCTCTGCTTACAGGGTCTTGCTAGAAGACAATTTAAAAGTAGCTCTACTGCTACTTCTTGTCAAGAGGCCTTAACTGCTCAGCAAAGTAACTTATAAAGGGGGTGGGAGGGAAGAGAAAATTTCAAATGCCTTTATGTATGTGCAGATTTCTTTATTTTGAGAATTTTTACCAATATAAGTGGTTTAAAGGAGAGCTGGGGTTTTGCTTTTTGGTGCTTCTATAAAAAGCAAAGTAAAAAGCCCTCCTTAAAGAATTTACAACTACAAGACTTAATTTTGGCTTTTGTGACTACATGTAATTTTCATGCTTAAGGAATTATGTGTGCACAAGGAATATATACTTAAATCCTTGGTGTGGTCATGTAAGTTATTACTTGGAATAAAAAAAACTATTAATGTTCTTGAATGGCCAGTACTAGGAAGGAGAAAGTAACCTAAGCCAAAGAACAAGTGCATTCCCCAGACACATCTCTTGCTTGTGATAAAGAAATAAAGAATGAACTTGTTATTTTTGTTACAGTGAAGCATGGAGTTTCAGATAAAGAAAAAATTAGTCCTCAGAGATTTTCAGATCTTCAGCACAGGGTGATCTTTTTTTGATGTATTAAAAAGAGCAGGGCTGAAATATTTTATGTAACAGCATCTGGGGATCTTTTGGTTAACTCATCTTAGACTGGCATCTAGATGATCTCAGGATCAAGAAGAAAGTAGGTATATAAGGCTTCCCTATCTTCACGATAAAGCGCTAAGGTTGTGTTATAAAATGTGTGCATATATACCAAGTCCAGAGAGAATGATTTTCAGTGTAAGGAAACCTACAAAACAAATACAAGAATTCAAGTCTCTGTGTATGTGCTATGTAAAATAAGAAGCTCTGGACTTGCTATGTGTTATTTTTCAGGATAAATTGGAGTCTTTCTTTAGTCACATAGGCTCATTAATTTTACATTTCCCTGGGTTCTTTCCAAGTAGAAGGAAGGCTGGTTTTTACTGTAGCTGTATTTATATCTAGTACAGATATAAAATAATTTCTATTTGTTTTAATAAAAGCCATAATTATAGTGGCATGAACCAAGAGTATGGAGCCTGTCAAGCAGCTGCTAAATTATATTTCTTGTCCCATTCTCAAAAGGCCTTGCTCTTACACATCTGAACACGGGTGTCTACAGGCCTGAATAAAACAGGTATAGGTAAGGGAAGAGACCAACCTCCTCTCAAAAGGCTGCACCATTCACTGGCAGTGTCCTATCAAAGCAAGTTAGAACTTTTTAGTTACACTTTAATTTGATGGATGGACTGGATATGAGATATAACCATTGTAACTTCATAATCCCCCTGTATGCAGTCATTGCTATTTTTCTATTGCTCTGTAAATAAGATAATTGAATAAGAGAGGGACAACAGTCCCTCTCCTGGGGAACAGACTGCATTTCTTGAGCCCTGAAAATCCCTTTGCCATCCCTGCTACTATGCCTGCTATCTATTGCAGGCCATTAGGTATACAGTTCCCTCTCAGTAGCTAATGAGACTTAAATAAACATACTGAGAGATGAACACAGCCTCTACAGTTTAATAAATGATGCTGATTCTGGTCTCAGTTACGCTGGTGTAAATCTGGAACACCACCACTGCTTACAGTTGAATTACTCTAGATTTATACCAGATCTGAATTTAGCTCATAGATTTCAGTTTTTTTAACCCACTGGAATTTTATCACTGTGATTTAATCAATTTTAAAAACACAAATATAGAGATAGTTTAGCAGATCAAGTTGCATACGTAATTTTTTTGTATCACTTTGCATACTGCAACTCTAGCTTTATTTTTATCTGTTTTTAAACCTTACTATTCCAAGGAATTGACAACATTGTACTGGTAACAGATAAGATAACATTACATATTATAATTAGAACATCAATGTTTCTTTTCTTAGAGAAAGCCCTTTAATTCTGTCCTTGAATTTTTGTACTTTTAGCTGCAAGTAACATGCAGCCCAAGTTTTTAAACATAGTTGGACATCTGGTTTATGATTAAAATGAAGTGATTTGATGGATGGAATAAACACAATGAATCTTAAAATAGTCAGAGAAACAAAGTACTGTTTTGTTCTATAAACAAGTAGTGCCAGACATACTATGATCATATCACCAGTGTTATAATGAACAGGTTGTTCAGAATCTGCCAAAAATCAAAGGTGAGTCAATGGAAAAAAAAAACCAACAAAACATTAAGAGGGGAGATGCAGCCAATCAGCTCACAGGCAACACAGACCTTTGAGTCAAGCAGCTTTCTATGAACAGTCTTCATTTCAGGTCAAAATCCTAGTAAATGATAACACCCTCTACAGATACTGAGTAGCCTTCCTTTAGATTATTCTTAGCTCAGATAGAATATGAGTACCAATAACTATATGCAGTATAAAGAAAGACATTTCTATGTGTTTTAATTCTAAGATAGAGACACCAAATGTGCATGAAATGTCATTATTTTAACCTTGTTTGAAGCTGATTCAGCTTAATAATGTTTCTGAAAAATGTTAGAATTTGTTGAAAAGGGGGAATAATAATTGATGTACTA
>NW_010187373.1:165320-175185 GCF_000695765.1 Mesitornis unicolor | reverse complement strand
ATGCTGTGTTATAAGGGTCTTGTGGATATAAAATATGAAGGTATTCCAAGCTGACTTTGGGTTAAATACAGCTGCCAATCTCAAGGAAACTATGATCTTCAGTAGTGCTAAGGACAGAAATCTGTACATCTTGTAATAGTTATCCATATCTTCTTGTTAAAATAATAAGAAAATGTGTGTGGGAAGGGGAGGGGGAAGAAGATATAAAAACCTGTGCAACAGAAGCCATTTAAAAGACAAGATTTGCCAACTATCATTACCATAGTTACCTTGCATTATAATTACAGAAGAAAGATCTGTGGTGGTCCTATTTAACCATGTGTGGGATGTATTGGTGATTGGATGATGACCCCTGTTCTATAAAATAGAGACAAGACGTACTCTCAGCACATTAGACTCATGAAAATGAATTAACAAAATAATTTAAAAAGTCAACCTGTCAGTGTTATAGTGATGAATTATGTTTATTTCAAGACATCTGGTCATATTTCCTGGAGATGTATTACTGAAAATTTCTTAAGAACAGGAAAAAAAGTTAGCTGAGTACTTCAGTGTTAATTTTAAAACTCACTAAGACTGGTCATGTGTTCCAAGGGAGCTGGTACACGTTCCAACCATAGAATTGAAATAAGTTGACAAGTCTTGATTAACTTTGAGGCTGAAATAGGATTCTGTTTATTAAGGTTATATATGTAACCCTCCATGGTTCTTTGTTCTTCTATTTGTGAACTGCTCATTCCCATGATATACATCCTCTCTTTGTATAGCTCATCACTTTGGAGATTTTTTTTTAATTTGTTCATCTTTGGAAAAAGAGAATTGAGGATTTTGAGAATAAACTTAACAGTGTGGGAGAATGCATGATCTCCAGCTGTACTTCCTGGCAAATCATAGTGTTCCAGACCTGGTGTGGGGCTTGGAAGATGCAGAAGTTCTGGCATTGCCATACCCTATTGTATTCCATTTTTTCTTTGAATTATTGTGTCTCGTACAACGCATGGACTACCTGCAGATCATTTGTCTTGCCATTGTTCTACCACTTCTCCTGGGGATACTGATATACAAGACTGTACAAGGCAAAGATCCATGCTAATTCATGTGCCTAGGAACTGTTACTCATAGAAATCCGAAGAAGTACTTCTTGGACTTCCCCTTAGTATGCCCTGGGAAGAATTTGCAGTATCAGGTCTTTAATCATTCCTAAGCAATTAGTCACCCAAGTTAATTTTTTTTTGCCCTTTTGGGAGCTTCCATTATATACCATCATGAAGAACCTACAGCTGAGTAAAATATAAATCTGTACTTATACAAGAAAGGCACTGTTTTGTAGTCTGGTGACTTTTGAGTCACAGCTGTTTTGGCCTTCTCAGATATATTTACATTGTGGTCAAACAACAGATCTTGCTTTAAGCTGGTTAATCTGGGACATCCTAGCATCATCACTATGACAGCACAAGTTAGTTGCCCTTGTATTTACCTGCTTCTGGGGCAGATGTTGCAGCCTCCTTTGAGCTTGTGGTTGCCTCTGCTACCACTGAGATCAGGACCTGAAATTAAGTTTAAAATTACACTAGGTGGGTCTGCAAGGGTAGCAATGCATGTCTTTGACTATAAACATAAAACACTCTGTGCTATGCTGTGACTCATGCTTAACTTTCTGTCAGATTGGTATCTTCTATGGCAACACCATTACTGTTTTAATAAATCTCCTTGTTTCGCACAATTTCTTCCTGAGAAAAATCAACCTGACTTTTCTTTCATTTTTCTATCCAGACTAGTCATACATCGATTAACCAAATCATGACATACCTATGAAGCAAGGAAACAGTATAGTGCTGTTTATTATAAAGTGAAGAGCTCTTTGGTTTACATAATGTTTACATAGGGCTATCTAGGGCATTGAATGCTAGCCACTTCCTGCTTGATTTGTTTTTAGGCTCTCATCATGGCTGCAGAGAAGGAGTTATGACAACATCAACAGTTCTGCCACCTCCCTGTTCTGAGTTTCTGTTTTATTCTGTTGTAATTCTAGCCTGGTTTCCAAATTTCATTTAGTTCTACATCAAAGATGCCCCAAAATGAGACAAAAAAAATCGCTATCCTGAAACATTTTTTTTAATTCACCAAATTTTTATATGTCAGAAAAAGTCTGAAAAATGCTTAATCCATTTGGCATGTGTTATTTATTTTCTGCTCTGCCACTGACCCAGAGGTATCAATAGTTTAGATAATACTACTTGTAGGAGAGATATTTCACTTAGTATAAACTGGAGTAACCCTTGATTCTGCTGGGCTATTTCAGCCTACGTATATTGAAATCTGACCTGTAATTTGCTAGTTCTTTATATACTGAATATTCACTCATCTTGCACCTAGAATGAAGGGTGGAAGTGGGAAGGAAATAAAAAGATTCTGTCATTTTTCTTACTATGTAAAACAATCCTTATTCTACTCACATACTGATACGTCAAAGGAACCAGTAAATCTTAAGGGTATGTTTCAGGTCAGCATTTCAATCTTTTTCCCTTGTGATGAATGGACTAATCATAGAGGTGTAATATTTTATAGCAGTGAAAAAAATATATTGATGGGAAATATTTTTATGGAGCTCACATTGCCTTATTAGTCTCCATAACATGATTAAAACAATTCAGAGAAGCAAAGCATAGCAACCTCATTATATTTCTTGAATCCTATCCTTTCTTTACCGAGTGGCATTTATTGCCTAGAAAGGAGATTAAATAAGGACTAGGAAGACCCAAATATTCCATACTTGCTGCATGGCCATGGAGTCTGCAGAATCTCTAAAGCCGCTTGATACTATTTCTGCAGTCTTCTGTGAAACCTAGCAGCCTGAACACATGAAAAAGATCTGTTAATTAATTTTCAGTGGGGGAGGCTGTAGCTTTTGACTGATGCTCCACATGCATGAATGACTAAATTTAAGCCTATTAAGCCTTTTCTCCAGGTATCAGCCTTGATTGGATGTAGAGGGTGGGGGAACATTTCTCATTCTAAGTAACCTCCATTTCACACAACAGAAGTGGTAAGTATCACAGAATCTTCTGCACTAAGAAAATGGTGTAAGGCTGTTAAGATATAACTATGAATTGTCTTAATTTTGAAGTAGGTTTTCTTTTTTTAACCATAGCAGTAATGCTTAATGAACATGAATAATTAATTCTTGCTGTAAAGCCAGATGCTAAACTGTTTCACAAGAAAATTGTTTGTTTACACAAGTGAGATAGTAGGCCCTTAAACTCATTTTGCACATACATGCAGTGCCTAATATTAATGTACTAATGTGGCCTAAATGTTGTGGTTGCAGCCACTTGGATATGTGAAAGCATATGTATCAGCTTGCTGATACAGTTCTGGTCCAAAAACTCACACTGAAGAAACCAACCTCACCTGTCTGATCATAAGATTCAGAACTTTTGTTTTTATAAGAATACTTTCAAAATGCATGTTAAGGATTTAATCCAGCAATGCTGAAATGGGTAAGAAAAGCTTAATAGTTCTGTGGTCCACTCCATGGGAATTATTAATAAAAAACAAATTTACAAGACTAGAATCTTACACTTGAAACTTTTCTGTGGGGATGATAGCAGTCTCCAGTTATCTAAGGAAAGAGCATTCATGGAGGTGAGCCAATGCCAAACATTCGACACCTGGAATCTTGAAGAGATTTAAACTCTTTTTTTTTCCACTTCACTGTCTTCTATTTTACTCCTACATCTGCAGATTTGAATATTCAAGCACAAGCTGAGAGTGGGAGTACATTATTTTGGGGTACTGGTATTTAGTTTGAAATTGTCAATCAGACTACAGTTAGTACACAGTGAAGAACAAATACTGCCACAGTTTGAAAAAAGCACTCATTACTGTTTATATAAAATTAATTTATACTGAATAATCCTAAATTAAATGTTAATAGTTCACAGATTGTGTATTAAATGTCGGTGTATGTTGACTTCCTTACAGGTTTCTGCGGTAACATAAGCAGAAGTACACATCTTGCGTAAGTAAAAATTACTTCCCGTGAACTTATTTTTTTTACAGTTTTCTCAAGGTCAGTAGCAATTTTCCTGCAGTTAATTAAAAGAAAGGAAATTTTCTTCTGTCTTCTCCATATCCTTTACACAACTGGATTTAGACTTAACACTCCAGAGCTGCTACTCATATAAGACAGGAATATCTGCACATGCTCAGTATCGTATCAACTAAATAAACTCAACCTTCAGAAACTGTTCAAAGAAAACAGAACAAATTCAAACACATCCAGTAGCTCTATCCCAGTGTCACCTCAGGAAAAAATACAAATAGTATAAGAAAATTTATAGGATACTTGTAAATAAATTAAAATTTCCCAAAGCATTGGTGATATGAAGATGCTTATACAAAAACTTGGGAAATAAAAATTGAAGAGCAATGTCATTGTCAAGCCATTGAGAATTCGGTAGAATATTATCTTCTTTATTTCTGGTGAGGTGATTCTGAGGTGATTCTGCCTTTCTGTTCTGGCGAGACTTCACCTGGAGTATTGTGTCTAGCTCTGGAGCACTCAACACAAGAAGGACATGGAACTATTGGAGGGGTTCCAGAGGAGGGCCACAAAAAAATGATCCGAGGGCTGGAGCACCTCTCCTATGAAGGCAGGCTGAGAGAGTTGGGGTTGCTCAGCCTGGAGAAGCGAAGGCTCTGGGAAGACCTTATAGTGACCTTCCAGTAACTAAAGGGGTCCTACAAGAAAGCCGGGGAGCGACTGTTTACAAGTGCAGGTAGCGATAGGATGAGGGCCAATGGTTTTAAACTAGAACAGGGTAGATTTTGATTAGACATTAGGAAGAAGTTCTTTACTCTGAGGGTGGTGAAACACCTGAACAGGTTGCCCCAAGAAGTGGTGGGGACCCCATTGCTGGAGACATTCAAGGTCTGAGCAACCTGATCTAGTTAAAGATGTCCCTGCTTACTGCAGGGGAGTTGGACAAAATGACTTTTAAAGGTCCTTTCCAACCAAATGCATTCTATGATTCTATGATTTTTCCAAGTAAAGGTGATTTTTCAGAAAAAAGATTAGACATCACAGTGACTTTGGTTAAGCTGCTGGTTGAAGTTTGACCTGAGAAATGTCTGACTGATGCCATGTTGAGATGGTGACCACCTGTTCGGCTGGGTTCATGCCACCGTGCTGGAATGGATTGTAAGAAACCTTGCTGAACTGCTGAGAGGTAAGTAGAAAGCTTTTATACTGGAAAATTTTAATTTATCAATATATAAAAATTACCATAAAATACATTTCTTATGACAAAAATGTTTCCTAAGAAAGCAACTCACATCCAGTGTGAAATTTCTATTCAGAAAGAGAAAGAGTCAATACAGATCTTGTTGGCATCTCAGGGTGTTGGAACAACTTATTGGCTGGGCACTGTTCTAAGGAACCCTGGATCTTGAAAAACATAGTACACTGCATTATTCCTGGTTTGTTTTTTTAAAACTGGATTATATTTTTTAATGGTAACTTAGGAGAAAACAATCCTGATTTTTTTTTTAAATTTCTTGGATTGCTAATGTTGCTGTTCAGTAATTTTTTGGTAGGTTTTTGCTTAAGATTATGATTCAAGCATCTTAAAAAAAATAATTAACTTATATTCCTTTGGTACATTTGCTACTGATATGTGAAATAGAACATTCTCCTGTCTGTGTTTGAAAATGCAATATTTCTCCCTTCAAAAGGAAGCTTAATTTTGACTTCTATCCAGGATGGTAGCCTTAACCTCTTTTATTTACATATTAAAAATAATAAGATATCTTAATATCTAATGACACCAGAATTTGTTCAGAAAATACAATTTGCCAGAATTTACGGATTTACTTCTTGCAATGTTAGTAAAGCAAATTATTCTACTGTAATTAGTAGAAATCTGACAATGCTGTAACTTCAATCTAAGAAGTTTGAGTAGGTCTTCTGAGGGCAATGAGTAGTTAGTAATGTACAGCCTGATATGCATCATCCCTGCTATGGAAGATAATACTGCTCATTAAGCATTGAACTCTTCCAGGAGCAACCATGGAGAAAATCTAACAGAAGCCCTTTGCAGAAGAGAAGTCATTGCTAACCATAAAGGTAGAGCAGAACTGTCACTACAGGTAAAACTGTGGGGTGGTCTCTTGATTTATGTGCTAGAGTGTGAAGTTCTGCTTTTGGAGGTTGTTTCATGAAGGTAAATTTCTTGTGCAGATACTTTTCCTGTTCAATTATTATTGAACATGTGCCTAAGTCATGTTTGTATGCAGGCAGGTTGATCTCTTTGCAGAACTGTATGAATGTATTTTAATAAGAAGAAATCCACGTATTTCTAACTACTCACATTCATGTTCTTGTCCTAGCATCCATAACCAAACCAGCTGAATAGTGAAATAGCTATATCCTTATGTCAAGGTTTTATTTTGATTTGTTTGTAGGATTTTAATTTTTAAGGTTTTTAGTATAGTTTCAAATGGTGACAGAGAACATTTGCATGGGCTTGATATTAAGGTAGATATGTGCTGTTTCCAGTTATGTAAGGTCAGCTTTGGAAAGCAGTCATCATATTTTCACTGAATGTCTATCTGGGCATATAAAATGAACAAATATAACTTGATCTTTCAGAACTGCTTGGTATCTGAATCTTCCGTTGGCCTTATTTCAATGGTCATATTTCTGATATGAAATCACAAGGCACTTTTGGCTCCAAGCTACCATCAACTAAATTATGCATCAGCATAATCATGCTAAATGAACAGTACTCTGTTGATACAAATACAGGATCACTTTAAGTACGGAACAGAAGCACTTCATTTTCACTTACAGTTCATCTCACAAGTTTTTTCACTTTTGTTTTCTGCAGAGTCTAAGCTAATCTGTTGGCTGTGACATCATTTTGAGCATTGCACTGCACTGCTTCTCAGTGCTGAGTCATGTGAAAAAAAAATTAATACAATCTTTTTCAGACTTGCCTCTTGGAAATCAAATACTTCAGGGGAAGATGCAGGTTGCCCACATTTTTTTTGAAGTTGATAATTTTTATATAGCTTTCTGTGCTTTGAAGGAAAGGGTCATTCCCATTTCCACTTGCATTTTAACATAATCTTCTCACTAAGATTACAGTACTTTACTGTTAGGCTTTGACATGGAACTGTGCTAAACAATCACAAGCTTTGGTACTGTACCTGGGATATATATGGAATTTTGTTTCATTGCAAACAACCCCTATAGTATGGCTTCATCATCACTGATACTGAAGACTTGGAAAACACTGCCCTTCCACATTTGCAGATACAATATTTCATAAAGCAATGGGAACTGCCTGTGCATATGTGAAGCAGAAATTTGCCCTGAACTAGAACAAACATGTAACAAAATCAGAGAGAACACAGGACTTACAGAAAATGTTTATTTGTCTGCTGGCTCCAAAGTACCAGTTCAGATAGAGGCCAGGAAAGCAGTGACTATCTGCTGTCACCATTTGGTAGTCTGTGTGAAATGAGATAGTAAGTGCTGCCAGTTACATTTTCTGACTAATCCAATGCCTGTTCAGTTATGAGAGTTGAGAATGTGCCTGAATAATGAAATATTTCCCATGCTCAAAATCAAGCAGTTGGTTTAGTACCTTGATGAGTCAAGTGTCATAACAGAAAGCACTATAACTCTTAATGCTTGTTGGCGTGTCTATAGGTAGGCTCAGCCAAGAGGACAAGAAAGGAACGGACTTCTCAGCCCAGGAAGCTTGTTGGCAGCATAACGTGGGAGCTTACCCTGTCACTGCCTAGGCTGTGCTGGAAGATTAATGGTTATTTTATTCTGATTGCCTTCAAGTAGGAAACTGTGCCACAACCTCTTAAAAAATGCTGAAAAGTTTGTGTGTGCATCTCTGTATAAATGCACAATTACACGTGCATTAACATGCATGCACACAAGTGCACAATACATACGTACAGACTCTTATCGTGTAAATGGCTCCGCTGCTATGGGGATTCACATGAAAACCCACAGTGTTTCACTAGTCCTTCTCTGCACCTCTCAATCAACTTTTAAACTTTTTTAGGGGTGGCATTTTTTCTTTGTCAGGTAAAAAAAATAAGAATGGCTAAACACGGTAGGAACATTAAGAATTGCAAACCTTGTATCTAATTGGATGTTTTTCTAGAGTTTTATTATGAATTTTCTGCATGAGAGGGTGGCGTGCAAGGAACAAATGAGAGATTACTATAGCTAAAAGGAACTGGAAAATGTTTATTTCATTATTTCCAAGGACTTGGTTTTCAATGGCTGTTTTGTTTATATGTCTCAAAGTATGCACATAGACAGACAAGAGTTTAAAGTTCTTCCCCAAGATTTTCTAACCCAGCAGTTTATTCCTTCTTTTCAAAGCAGAGGCCTATCTCAGAGCTCAGAGGAAGGGTGTAAACCTTAGTACTCTCTAGGAGAAGTTAGTTATTGTGATTTTGTAGCCCAGCTGGTCAATCACACACACAAGCAGAGAGAGAAGCTCATGTTAACACTTAAACACTGTCCAAGAGTTGTGCCCTAGCCAATGCTTCAGGGGCATCAGCAGGCACTGAATCAGCCACCACGTATATCCAAATGCCTGAAGGCAAACGAGTGGGCCAGAATGAGCCTTTTGTGATTTTCTTCACTCTCAACACATTTGAGCACTCCTGTGGTAGATATTCACGTGAGAGAACAGCTCTCACTCAGTTTCCTGACTGACTTTCTTCTGGTGCCCCACCACCTGTCACTGGCTGGTTGGTGAGCTGCCAAAGGCTGCTTACCACAGCTCGGAGAGGTATATTAAAAAACTAGAGCTTAACATTTGTAAATCTGACTTGGCAATAAGTATTATCTCAAAAAACCTCATTGCTTAGGGAGGGTCAACCACTGGCTTGTGCTGGGGAAATCCCTGACTATTGTCTAATGGCCACAGAGATTGCAAATTCATAAGGGTAGTGATCTGTCTTAACATATTTAATATACACCTAAATCACATATAACAAGTTAAATGTCCTAGTACACACATTTTATGTGTTTTATATTAAAAAAACCCAACCAAACAACAAACAACTTGGTCACTATAATGAATAAGCTGAAAAATGCATCTCATGTAGTAAGTCAAAATGTACAGTCATGGAAAGTATATTGGGTGTTCAGCTGAGATACTCAGATAAAGACTAATTCACTGAAACCATGAACACGTAGAGCCTCCTCTCTGAAATGCTCCACGTTAGGCAGCCAGAAATCTAGACATCCCAAGTAATTAGAGATTTGGTGGTTTTGGGTCTCTGTTGCAGATGAGGCAAAGGGAGAAACTAATTTTCAGAACAGACTACTGCTCTTTCAACAGTTCATAAAACAACCTCAGGTCTCCCTCTTGATTCTGCTGTACCTGGGATCACCATACAGAACCACTAAATGCACACCTAAAGTGTAACAGAGGAAGGGAATGAGTTCACTCCAAACTCTCAAGAATTTGAATCTGGCAAACTACTTTACCTCTGTCTCTGTGCTTTTGTCTCCTCAATCGACCTTTTATGTTATTTTAAATAATTTAATAGCTATTTAAATTTAATATCACAAACCTACAACAAATAAGACCGTAAGCAAAGGGAAACTTATATTTGTACTATTACACTAATAGGCTTAATAACAATAATTCACCAACAACTGCAATCATAAAATAAAAACTCCATTATCATTTCAATGCAGTTAATACAAATCCTCAGGTTCGCCAGTACACCAGCTGTGTCCTGGTGCTCAACAACACAAAACAGCAATTCATGCAAAATTACCAGTCTTTGTTACTGACTCTTTTCCCTGGCTCCAGTC